>NW_021836435.1:0-10000 GCF_006345805.1 Octopus sinensis
TAAATAACGTACATAATCCTCATGTCTTAAATATAAAACAGTATTATATATATATATATATATATATATTATATATATAATATACACACACATACACATACATACATAAATATACATACATACACTTACACACACATATATACACATACATGCAGACATACATCTATATCTGTATGTGGATATATATATATATGTATATCCACACATGGGCTCACATAACCATAAATACAAGTACACATATACATACATAAGAGCTGCTTTGAGATGGACCTTGATTTGATGGTCTAGGTTGGTAATTTGCCTGTGGTGGCTGGAAATATGATAAGAATATGGGTACAATTAGTAATAAGCTTTCACTATATTTATATAAAAAAAAGACAGATATATTTATACAAAAACATGCAATCATTTATGTACACCATTTTCCTCTCTCACTCTCCTTATACACACTCACACATATATATATCATGATCCTTTAACAACTAGTGCTGTGTTGAACTTGTACACTTATGTTACACATCCAGCAGAGCTATTAGTATCATTCTTTTCTAATCTTCACATGTCCTCTGCATTCACGGTCCGTGTCTCACTCCCTAATAGAGTTATTGTTTGTATAAATGCATTATAGAATCTTCCTTTCAGCCAGAGAGAGAAACCTTTCGTCGCAAACAGAGGTAAAAACTCGTTGATTTTTCTCCATCCTATTCTTATTGTAGCTATTGCAATCTCAGTACATCCTCCCTCACTAGAAATTTTATACCCTAGGTAGCAGAAATCGTCCACTATCCCTAATGACCCACCAGGGCATCCAAGAGTGTCAATTCGTAACTACATTTCTTATGGTTCTTGTGCATCTTCCATATACAAACACTACTTTTTCTGCATCTTTTGTGTGTCCATATATATCCTCATTTAGCATCTGCTTTCCATGCTGTCGTGGGTTAGACAGTTTGACTGGAACTGGTAAGCTGGAGAGTTGCACCAAGTTCCAGTCTGATTTGATATGGTATTATGGTTAGATGACCTTCTTAGCACCAACCACTCTAAGAGTGTAGCGGGTGCTTAGTATGTGCCGCGATAACAATTTCACTTGGTTTGATGAGTCTTTTCAAGCACAGCATATCACTAAAGGTCTCAGTTACTTGTCATCGCGTTCATGAGGCCCAATGTTCAAAGATTATGCTTCAGCATCTCATTCCATGTCTTCCTGGGTTTACCTCTTCCACAGTTAGAGATTGGCATTTCTTTACACAGCTGTCCTCATCCATATGCATCACATGGCCATACAAGCACAGTCTCTCTTGCACACATCTGATACCTCTTATGCCCAACTTTTCTCTCAAGATGCTTACACAGTTGTACATACACACTGACATTGCACATTGAGTGAGGTATACCAGCTCCATTTCTATCAAGTCTATGTATGTCCTTGATGGTCATAGCCCATGTTTAACTACCGTGTAGCAAGGCTGTTTAGACAAAGGCATCATACAATCTACCTTTCACTCTGAGAGAAAGTACCTTTGTTACCAACAGAAGTAGGAGCTCTCTGAAGTTTGCTCAGCCTATTCTTATTCTAACATCTATGCTCTCAGAGCATCCACCTCTACTGCTGATTTGGTCACCTAAATAAAGGAAGCTATCCTCTACTTCTAGGTATCCTCCTTGGCATTTGATGGAGTCTATTATCTGTACTTTTCTAGTGTTCATTGTACCTGTGCACCTGACACACACAAAAACTATTTTCCTTATTAACCTTCCTCTGATATTGCTGCACATCTTGTGTGTTCATAGCTTGCATCATGTACATCTAATGGAATTTCTACCTGTGCTTATTATTATACAGATTGAGCAGGGCCATCTACTTGAAGAGATTTGTAATTTGTCTGCTTTCCTACTTACTAAGACTTTGGATTTTGTTAAATTATCTTTGATTCTATACCTTGCTTCCACACCTGAAATTTCTACTCTGGTTCTAGTAGTGATTCAGCTATAAGAACAAGGTCATCAGCATAGGAGTTCCCAGGGGCAGCCTGATTAAAATTTTTGTTATTGCCGAGAGGACTATGATGAATAAGATGGGGTTGAGGACTGATCCTTGGTGAATTCCTACTTGTAGGAATCACAACCGTGTTTCGTGGTCTGCTACCACAACAGCTCCTTTATAGGATCCAGTTAGCTCAAGACATCATCAGGAGGAACCACGTCCAGTTTCGGCCCCTACTCCTCTACCGTTTTGACGTGCCGCCCCTTTTGGAGGTGTCTTCAGCTCTGGTGTTGGGTGCATGTCTTCTTTCTTCTGTTCCCTGGCCTCTTCGATGTATCGTCAGCGAGTGTCAGCCGGTGACTGACTGACTCGTCAAATTTTTCCCTTTAAATACCTGCCACTGGGCTCCAGCAGGCAGCCCCAGCAAGTTGTCATGTGACACTGTCTTACCTTAACTGACTAGTGAAAGCGCATTTTCTAAACGACTGTCACCTGTCAGTCAGCGAAGCTGATTGAGTGTCAGCTTGTCTCACCTAATGATATTATTTCCCACCAGCATGTTATGACTTTCAAGCCATTTTCGGTCTTCCTGCTTCAGCCATATATAGAAGCTGGCTTTTTCAACCGCCTCCTGTACTCTCCTTATTAATTTTCGCAGCTTGGAGCTAGAAAAAACAAATCTTTTGAAAAGCGTTGTCATTTCCCTTTCAATGAAGCCTCTAGCCCCCACTGCCAGATGATAATATTCGACATTCCATCCTTGTTCTCTGCATTCTTCGATTAGCTTTTCGTAGCTCTTCTCCTTTTGTTCCTCTGCATTGCTGATGTTCTCTTCCCAAGGTACTGTCAGTTCTAGTAAAATTCCTTTTCTCCGGTCTCTGTTCCATAGGACTAAATTCGGTCTTTTTGTTGTTTTTATTAGTGGAAATATTACTTGTCTTTCCAAGTCCGTGGCCACTTCCCAGTATCCCTTCCATCTTTCGTCTATCTCGTATACTTTACTTGTAGGCCTGGTTTTATATCCTTTTCCCTCATTGTGGAAGTATACTTTCCTGTGCTTTTCTACTTTTGGGTACTCTCCCCCTATTGTACCTCTCGATCTTCTCCTTGAGTGCTGCGCTTATGACGCCGAGGACTTGATTATGCTGCCATGTATATCTTTCTAGTGCTAGTCTGCAAATTTGACAGAACATGTCTAACTGTCATTTTCTCTCCGCATCTACACTCATTGGTTGTTTTTATGTTCCGCCAGACTAAGTTCGCTGGTGAGGGTAGAACGTCAAAGGTAGACTTGATCATGAAGGATGTTCTTGCTTGTTCCCAAGCCCCCAGTTCCTTCCATGATATTCTGTGGTTGATCACATATTCCTCCCATCTCAGACACTGTCCCTGTTGACTGCATTGCACCAAATGTACATTTCGCCTTTCTTCTTCCTCCTTTCTCACTTCGTATACCACTGCCTCTTTCATCTCTTTTACACTGCTCTTGCAAAATGGCTTGAAATTTTGCGACCCTAGGCCGGTTCTAGCTTCTTGCGTCGCTCCGACTATATCTGCATGCCTTAGTTTTCCGATCGCCCTGTTTACTGCCTCTTCCGCCTTCCATTTTCTCCCTGTTCGTACCTTTGGAGGGTTTTCCCGGATGCTCTGATCTTTTGTATTCAGCACTATACTTGTAACCAACCCTCACCGTACTGACAGCATCCCTATACATGGCTTGTACAGCTGTCACCAACCACTTGTCTATCCCTAGTTTCTGCATTGGCCACCAGATAAGGGAGTGGAGGACCCTGTCAAATATTTTCTTCTTGTCAACAAAAGCCAAGTACACAGTTTTGTTTTTTGGTTAGATACTTCTGCTGCAGCTACCTTACCAGAAATATAGCATCAGTAGTGCTTCTCCCTGACACAAAATCAAACTGCATCTCATCTAGACTAACCCTCTTCCTAATTAGTTGATTCACACACACACAAAGGTATCTATGTACATATGTGAACAGTCTTGCATGTTGAAAGCTTAAATCTTAGATAAAGGCACAAAATTTTGAGAAGTTCTGAGGTTAAGTAGTCTTTGGATCCTATATAAATTTTGAATGATGATGAACTCAAACCATATTCTACATTGGTTGGATGCAACAACTCTAAGTAAAGGTCGTCAGCATTTCTTTGAAAGAAATTTATCTAAGACATTCTGAATTAATGACTATTTAACTTACAAATAAATTTCGGCAAGACTAGGTACTGCCATTTGATAAGATCGATATTTAAATATCAATCTTATCCTTATTTATAAATATATATACATCCATTTATGTATCATATATCCTACTTGATGTAAATACATCATGTCAGGCTAAAATTACAGAGGGAATATCTTTTATGGATGCACTGTGTTTAAAAACACCATAAGTGTATATCAGGCGGAATCAAAATACATCCCAGCAGTAGTGAGTGAAAATATTAGGTACATTTTTGCTTTGTTGGGCATTATCAATAGAATACACTCAGCCAGCACACTTAAAATATATTGCAACTGAAAACAGTGAATAATCAATCACTGGAAATCCTTTGTTAAATGGAAGTTTTATTATTTAACAGAGTTGGTTCATCTCTGGCATCAATTGTAGCTTTAATATGTCGAGGAACTGACTCATACAGGTTCTGAACAGTTGTTGGGGGAATTTTGAGCTAGTCTTCAAGTAAAACCCCTGTTCCAAAACGGACCATAAATGTTTGATTATATTGAGATTCAGTGGTTGTGGGGGCCAGTTCAAGAGGTTTGCTTCACTTTTGTGCTGTTTATACCTATTATGAATGACATTTGCTAAGTCAATCAGTGTGTTATCATACAGGAAGATTATGTTACCTTCAAGGAATAATGTTTGCACTACAAGATGAACATGACTAGTCAAAATACTCAAATAATCTTTGATGCAAACTCTACAATGTAACAAAAGAGCCACCTCCATGTTTCATGGTAGGGGCTAAACAGCCAGTGTTAAAGGCCTCTTCTTTGGCAGTCTCCAGACATAAACTCACCCCAAAGTGGTGGGGAAAAATGATGAATGATGAATAAAGTCAGAGAGGATGACTTTATTCCATTGACCACTTCTGATAGTCAAGACATTGTTTTTTCTGCTACATCAATATTGAGAGGAGAGAAGTTTAACAACTGCAGCCCTCCCATGGCATCCAACTTCATGGAACAAATGAATATTTTGATCAAAACAAAGTTTGCAAGGCAGTTGGTTAGTTCTGCTGTCACTTTTGTTGTATTTCAGTTTTTAGGCACAATATGTTCCATTATTATGTGGTTCCTCTCTGTAAGTTTTGCCTTTCATCCAGAATTAGACTTGCCAGAGATGGTTTTACCTTGGTTCTGGAATGTTAACAGAATTTTAGAGACTGTACCTCTCAAAACATTTAACAATTCAGCAGTTTTATTAATTGAAGCTCCAACCATCCATGCCCCAATAATTTGTCCTCTTTGGAAATCGGATAGGTCATGCATTTTAACTCATTTAAATATAAATATCTACAAAAATTAAAAACAAAGGAAAACAGAGGGTTCTATCATAATGCACAAGGGATACATAAGGCATATGAACACATATATACAGACTTCAACAATTCTGAATTTGTCACATGGTCTGTAGAAAAATAGCTAAAGGATCTTCAGATGTTGGGCCTTACAGAGGAGATGACAAGGGATTTTGCTGTACTTGAGAAGACACATTAAGCTAAGTAAAATTGTGGTTGTCCTTGCATTCAGGCATGTCCTCTACATTCATTCCTCTTCGGCTGAGCAATTGTAATCTTGCAGGCTTGTGGGTTCTGGTGCCATGTAAAAGCCACCCATGCTGGTGTTACATAAAAGCATCCAGTACACTCTGTAAAGTTGTTGATATAAAAAAGGGCATTTAGTCATAAAAACTATACCAAAACAGATAACTAGGGCCAGGTGAAGCTCTCCAGCTTGCCAACTCCCATCAAACTGTCCAACCCATGCCAGCATGGAAAATGGACATTATTAAATGATGATAAATGTGTACATATATATTACATATAGGGTATTATTATCAATAAAGTTTTTGTTTACATACAAACAAGTAAAGTAATTAATAGATACTTATGTGTGTTTGTAAACTCATTTATTTCCATGTATCTAACAGCTTGTTTGGGGAAATTTTTAAATATAAGGAAAGAATTCTATTTACTAACACACAATTTAAATTATCTTTTATATTTTTTCCTTTTTGTAATTCATTTTTTCAACTTAATAAGTTTCTAGAAAACTGATCAAAAGAAAGTAAAATATATAGTATATATTTACCAAATTTGAATTCATTTTTCTTCGATATGGAAAACTCCTGATAAATAAACAAAAAAAGGAAGAATGACAAGCAATATATATAATATAATTTTTTTTTTAAATCAGAAAAATATTTTCGTTTTTAATATTTGCTATATTTCTTTGATCTTTATTTGTTATCAAGTGTCCTATTCCACAAAGCCAGCAATTTCAGGGGAGGGGAGAAGTCAATTACATCAACCCCAGTATTCAATTGGTACTTAATTTATTGACCTCAAAAAGATGAAAGGTGAAGCTGACCTCAGTGGAACTTGAACTCAGAATGTGAAGATGGATGAAATGCCACTAAGCAGTTTGCCTAGAGTGCTAATGATTCTGCCAGCTCACTGCCTTAGACTGTATTTAAATTCGGAGTTTTAACCCTTTTGATACCAAACCACTTAAGACCACCCCTGTTCAACAACAGAAATTTCATCTTATGAAATTATTTAAACTAAAACTTTTCATTTTATTAAAATTTTATGTAAGTTTATGTTTCCAACACCAGATTATGACAAAATTATTTTACTAAATTCTTCATTATTTTCGAAATTAACTGAAAGAAAGACTCTGTATAATATGGTAACTAAAGGGTTAAGAGTAATATCTACTAGTCATCAGGTGTAAGTTTAGAGATAAAGGTTTCAAGTCTGATTCTAGTCTGTTAGTGAATTTGAAAAATTATTATCATACAAACAATTCATCTGAAACATTGAATCAGAAAGCTGTCTCATCAACAGATTTTGGAATGAAAGAACACAAACAAACAATTATGGTTAAGTAAGTGTGAACATATTTATTGCTTGGCAGTGCGCTTAGGAGGTTTGTTTCACAATCAAATTGCTTTAGTTTCAATTATACAATACAGGGCATTGAGCAAGTATCATTCATTATGGTTTTTAAGCCAAAGTCTTGGGACTGAAATTTTGCAGACAGAAACTGTGTGAATGTCCATAGGAATGTGTAACAGGATGAGAGATTCCCGCACTGGATGGGTGCTGCTCGCATCCTTTACATCAAATATTAATTGAAGAAAGAATCAAGATTTTCCGTTAACTTCAACAGTATAAATATTTATTCTTTGATTCGCAATATAAACATTTCCTTCCTCTGGGCGAATCGGCAACCTAGGAGCTTATTGGCAGTAGTCTAGTGCAGTGAGTCAATCCTGCCTGTTCAAGCACAGCGGGAATGCGCCACGAGGTAGCAGCTTGAGAGAGCTGCTGGAGACACATCTGTATCGTTCAGCTGCTAGCGTCAAAAAGAGAGATACAAGAGAATTTTGCTGCTGCTAGTTTTCTGCACATGCGGGAACTTCTGGAAGATTCCAACCCTGCGCATGTGTGCTGGAGATTTCCAAGATGGCGGCACTACAAATGACTGTTCTTGTTGGGTGCTACACTCCATCAGTTGTTCCTGCTTAACACTACTAAATGCTGCTTCAATGTAATTATTGGCATTCAATAATGTGAAGTAATCATAACCAAATCCATCAACATCTGCATCACCACCAACATTAGGTGGTGATGCTGTTATTCTAAACCAACATTAGGGACCTCAAAACCAAAACTATGCAGACTAAAATGAGTAGCTCTCACAAGAGCCAGTTCATACACTGGAGATAAAGACATGAACTGTAATTGGCAAAAGTACTCAAAATTCCACAATCCTCTACAGGATAAGCATTTTGAAAGCTAATTTTTTTGCAACTATAAAGTCTTTAAAACTTACAAATTCTTCCTTCTAATATAATATTTTTACAAAGTCAGAAAACAGCACAGCTCCCATGACTTTCAGAAACATTTTTTCATGCTAAGAGTTGCTGAAGCATGGAACAAACTGCCGGCATCAGTTGTTAGTTGTTGGAGCACTGCATCCTTCAAAACTTCCATGCTTCCTGAGATTCGCCAACACTACACCTGATTTTCTCCACTCCATACACACGCAAGTATGTATCTGACTCATACACTGTTCACTTCCCAGACATTTGTACATTAAGGTACATGATTAATATGCAATTTTGACAAGTTGTGGTGCACCTGAGCACTGTATACAATAATTTCATTATTATTATTTTATTTCCTCACTTTTATCTATTTTCTCCTTTTTGCAATCTTAATTTTCTTCCTTTCTTTACGAAAACAATTACACACACAATCAACCATTTATAGCCATCACATACTTCAATGTTTGCTTAGTATCACCTAAACTGGTCTCAAAATTATTCTGACTCTTACACTCAAATTTACCTCTTATAATCCACCATTCTTACTTCACCCTCTGTATAACCCATTCATCCTTGTGTATTTTTTGTCTTTTATTATATTAATCTTTTGATGATCCTTGATTTGTCTTTGCTTACACTTTTGCCAATTAACAGCCACTATGATTTCATTTGAAAGCTGCAGATTTTAAGAATATGTTCCTAATGGGAATTTGGGTAAATTTATAGAGCAACACCCCACTCGATTTCAGAGGAGAAAAATTTTTTTTCTCCTTGTGCTATCAACTAATCCGACTTCTGAACATCCCCACAATCCCTTTTTTTCCCCATGAAAATGGAGGGGCGGGGGGCTTTGGACATTTTCCCACTCCCAGAATTTTCTTTATACTTATTCCTCTATGTTATCAATGATGAGTTGGAAATTTCCAAAATGAAAGCAATATAAACACTGAAAAATACATTTACATTCACTAAAAGTAAATGTACAACACAGAAGTGCATAATAGCATAAGATTTTACATACAAGGGTTAAGCAGGTAAGAATGAATCCTAGCCATATACACTCACACACAGACATATTCATAAACAAATACAGGCATACACATACATACATCTATATATAAAACAAAGGATATCTGTGTGTGTAATATGTAAGCATTTCTACAGTTTTCAACCGATTTTCACCAAACTTGACATAAACACATTACTTATGTGCCATGGCTGGTCATGCACTATAACATTTTGCCCAGAGCTCCTGTGAAATGCAACAAACTGACCGTGAAAAGAGGTCTTCACATGGGTTTTTCTCCAAAAAACTGCAGTTTTCAACCAATTTTCTCCTATTGACTACTGCAGTTTTCAAGTGATTCTCTCCCTTTTGTCTCTCTATCTCTTTTTTTCTCACTTTCACATATACAGATGTGTTTCTTTTACTTGCTCACTCTCTCACTCTGAAAATTGACATCACTATATTTCAATTTTGTTGTGCGTAAATATCTTTGCCTTCACACTATTTGTATGTTCTCCTTACATTACTTTACTTATTTTAAATTTTCTGCCCTCTGTCTATTTAAATACACTATTTACATATTGAAAACTGTTGTGTAATATTGCTTCACTTTTATTCTTTGAATTTTGTGAGCGTGTTTTCACATTTGATGAGTATAAGATAGTAAAGGACATTTCAAACCACAACGATGTCACATATATGAGTGTGTATGTCTTTCTGACAGTGTGCGTTACTGCATTAGGTATGTTATTAAACACACACACACATCTACACATACATATACACATGTGACACCTGACATGCATGAATGTATGTCTGTATCACTCTTACTACTTGTATGTGTCTGTATATGAGAGTGTATGTGCATATTGTCACATTTTTTATATGAATGTGTGTGAGTGTGTGTATGTGTTTGCACTCCCACTACCT
>NW_021836435.1:27500-29377 GCF_006345805.1 Octopus sinensis
GGCTACTACCACCTGACTTCTATTCTTCAGAAAGTCGTGAAGCCATTCTCCTAGTTTTCCAAAATATGCCAAGATCACGCAGTTTGTGACATATCATTCCATGATCGACTTTATCGAAGGCCTTTGCGAAGTCGAGATATATGACTTCCACATTTGTGTGGTTGAGCAGTTGTTTCAGCACCCAGTCATAGTGCTGCAGGAGCTGAGTTAAGCAGCTTCTTCCTGGTCGGAAACCATGTTGGGTGTAAGGCAGCAAGTCATTTTCTTCAAGGATGGTGATTAGTTTCCTTCTGACTATTCGTTCCATGACCTTGCTGATGTGTGAGGTCAGAGAGATAGGTTTGTAGTTCTTGGCCTCCGCTCTGCTACCTCCTTTATGAATAGGGCATATTTTACCTTCCTTCAGTTTTCTGGAAGTTTGCCAGCTGCAAGGAAGCTCTGAAAGAGGAACTGCAGTGGTTGCTAAGACTCTCTTACATACTTACATACATATATATTGTATATATATATATATATATATATATATATATATATATATATATATATATATATATATAGTATGTATTATATATATATGTATATAATATATTGATAAATAAAAACATGATGCGAAGGATTCAGCCGGTACATGTGTTCGGGCCTTTATTAGACAGATTTATAACAATGCATAATGTATGTCTGTGGCCTTCTTCAGCCGCGCACAACAGCTTCCACAAGGACATGTGTTACATCAAAAATTCTTAGTTGGGGATGCAAATCCTCTCATTCACGTACGACGTAATGCGGCAGCAGCATAGAATTGAAGCGTCCCGAAACACATGTACCGCTGAATCCTTCGCATCATGTTTTTATTTTGATCAATTTACTCCACCACCTACACCACCAAACGGTATACACAGGTGCTTATAATTATCAAGTACTCGCCCCGAATTTCTATATATATAATATATATATATATATATATATATATGTATATATATATATATATATACAAAGAGCAATAAAGATTCAAGTTAATTTAAATGAATTTACTTGAATATGTACCTAACTTAGATGCACCAAAAAAACTATACTGATTTAACAATACAGTAATGCGGGTGATTATAAGCGAGAAAGAAGCAACAAGAATGGATAGGTTTTAGTACGATCGTTTCATACAAGGACAGGTTTATTAAAAGTTGCAAAGATTACAGCATATAAACGAGTCCGTACTCATCAGCTAAAATACATGTGGTTCTCTAGAATCCTAGTGTTTGAGGCTATATTCATGAAGTAATGTAGATAATTAAACAGATTTCTAAAGTTCATTAAAGTTCTTTAAAGATGATGTACAGTATCACACAGATTTTTAAAAAAGTTTAATAGCATCACAGAGAAGGTGACCTAATCCATAGGCACATATGAATTTCAGAGATATGATGAGGGATTATATACTCACAGAAGACAAATTTATCCATTGTTAATTACAACGAGGTGGGTCTCAAGTCCTGCTTATTAGCATTACAGAGAGGGTGAATTAATCCTTTGTATAGATGCACAAATTCCAATGGTGTGTAGATGAAATTTCCAGAGAAATGGAGATGAATTTCATATTCACAGGCGATAAATTTTTCAATGGTTGAACACAATGAGGTAGGTATCAATTCTTGTTATATGATTAGGTATTTGCCACATTAATCACATTACTGCTATTACAAGAGGCTGTAGCTATTTAACTCTTAAATAGCTACAGCCTCTTGTAAATAGCAGTAATGTGATTAATGTGGCAAATACCTAATCATATAACAAGAATTGATACCTACCTCATTGTGTTCAACCATTGAAAAATTATCGCCTGTGAATATCTGACCTAAAATTTTCAAATCGTCGCACTCGCG
>NW_021836436.1:0-24135 GCF_006345805.1 Octopus sinensis
TTGGAGTCAAGGCTTATCTTAACTGGAATCACATTCCAGAAAGATCTGTAAGATAGCAAGGGATGTGACTTTTTACAATTAACCAGGATATATACATATACATATATATATACATAAGATGTATATATATATATATATATACATAAGATGTATATATATATATATACATATATACATATACATCTCTCTTTTACTCTTTTACTTTGTTTCAGTCATTTGACTGCGGCCATGCTGGAGCACCGCCTTTATTTCGAGCAACTCGACCCCGGGACTTATTCTTTTGTAAGCCCAGTACTTATTCTATCGGTCTCTTTTGCCGAGCCGCTAAGTGACGGGGACGTAAACACACCAGCATCGGTTGTCAAGCAATGCTAGGTGGACAAACACAGACACACAAACACACACGCATATATATATATATATATACATATATACGACGGGCTTCTTTCGGTTTCCGTCTACCAAATCCACTCACAAGGCTTTGGTCGGCCCGAGGCTATAGTAGAAGACACTGCCCAAGGTGCCACGCAGGGACTGAACCCGAAACCATGTGGTTGGTTAGCAAGCTACTACCACACAGCCACTCCTGCACATATATATTACATACATAAATGTGTGTATATATATATATATATATTACATACATGCATATTTAATATATGTATATATATTATATATATATATATATTATATATATGTATATATATATATATATATATATATATGCCAGTAAGGCGATGCTGGTAACGATCCCGCTCGAATGGTGCCCTTTTACATGCCACTGGCACGGAAGCCGGTTAGCCGCTTAGCTGCTCTGTCAATGATCACACTCGTATGGTGCTCTTTGCACCTTGCTAGCACGGACTCCAGTCATTGATTTTGATGTTACTTGCCTCAACAGGTCTCCATGTATTTATGTATGTACGGTGTGTCTGCAGGTGGCAAGTGAAGAAACACCGTTTCGACCCTGTGCTTGAGGAGATCTATTGAGTCAAGTACATCAACATCAAAAATCAATGGAAACTGTAGTTGTGATCCCTGGGCCGGTGGCACGTAAAAAGCACCAATCCGATCGTGGCCATTGTCAGCCTCGCCTGGCACCTGTGCAGGTGGCACGTAAAAAGCACCCACTACACTCGCAGAGTGGTTGGCGTTAGGAAGGGTATCCAGCTGTAGAAACACTGCCAGATTAGACTAGAGCCTAGTGCAGCCATCTGGTTCACCAGCCCTCAGTCAAAATCGTCCAACCCATGCTAGCACAGAAAACGGACGTTAAACGATGATGATGATGATGTTTGTGTGTGTGTGTATGCTGCTGTCTTCATGCCTTGATATCACATGATAATTGTAAACGAATATCACCCTCATATAAGCAGGGTCGTTTGTTTCTCAATTTTCTTTGGGAAAACACGTCAGGCCATGGGGAAATATGATCTTACTTAGGAACAGGCGAGGGTTAGTAACAGGAAAGGCACCCAGCCGTAGAAACTATGCATGAGTAATTCCTCTATGGTCCGACCAAGCATGGAAAAATGCACCCAACAGCTGTTATTTTTAAAAGGTGGGGGTGTCAATAAAGGATGACGTATGAGTAAGGGGTGGAATCCTTTGACAAGGAAGCAATACGTAATTCGCTATGTTTTTATAATTAAGTTTTTGGATAATTAAACAAAATTTTAATATTTGATGTTTGTTGCTCTACACCTCTTCTCCATACCCTCCACATATTTTGTATACAAGCTTATATGTGTGTGTGTATATATATATATATATATACACAGACATACACACACTTTTTTTAATCTTTTTCTTGTATCAGCCATGCTGCTGTGGTCATGCTGGAGCACCACCATGGGCTTCTTTCAGTTTCCGTCTACCAAATCCACTCACAAAGCTTTGGTTGACCCAAGGCTATAGCAGAAGACACTTGCCCAAAGTTCCATGCAGTGGGACTGAACCCGGAACCATGTGGTTAGTAAGCAAGCTACTTACCACACAGCCGCTCCTGCACCTACATACATACATACATACATACATATCTATATATATATATATATATATATATATATAATATATATATAGTATATATATATATATATATATATATATATATATATATATACTCACATACACCAATTTCCCATTCACAAATCCATATCCCACATATATATTCACATTATATATATATTATATATAGATATATGTGTGTGTGTTTTTATGTATAGCTGCAGGTGTGGCTGTGTGGTAAAAAGCTTGCTTCCCTACCACATGGTTCCAGGTTCAGTCCCACTGTGTGGCGCCTTGGACAAGTGCATTCTACTATATAGCCTCGGGCGATAGACAGAAACTGAAAGAAGCTTGTCGTATATATATGTGTAAATATATATATATATATATATACACATGCACACACACATATATATATATATACATACATACATACAGATATATGTGTGTCTGTGTGTATATATATATATATATCTACACACGCACATATATACATATATATATACACATACATACACATACATATATATGTGTGTATGTGTATATATATATATATATACATACACACACACATATATACATATATATTTATTTATATATAAATATATGTATGTATATAAATATACATATGTATGCATATGTAAATGTATACATATATATTTTCGTATGTGTCTGTGTGTATATGCACACACAACACACACACTCACTCACACACCACACACACACACTCACCACACACACACCACACACACTCACACACACTCACACACACACTCACACACACACCACGCACACACACACTCACACACACACTCACACACACCCAACACACTCACACACACCACACACACACCTCACACACACACACACTCCACCACACACTCACACACACACACTCAACACACACACACACTCACACACACACACTCACACACACACACACACACACTCACACACACTCACACACACACTCACACACACACACTCACACTCACACTCACACACACACTCACACACACACACACACACACACACACCACACACACACTCACACACACACACACTCACACACACACTCACACACACACTCACACACACACTCACACACACACACACACACTCCACACACACACACACACACACAAATGCCATTCTCTAAAGGTGATCTCACTTTCTTAATCAAATTCTTCAATATCTTGATGGTATCAGTGAGAGGATAGGGGGGGGCTTACATCACAACCACCACCACCACCATCACTACTACACCTACTATTACTACTAGTATTACTAATAGATCCACTACATCCCCTCATCACCCCCACTGCCCTGCCCCTTGATGGAGCCTCTACATGGTTGCATGGCCTGCTAGAAATAGCAGCCAAATATCCCTCAATTCACATCCCACCATTTTTAAAAACGCCCATGTAGGATACTGTTGGGCTTGGTTGCTGCCTTCCCCTATATTATAGAGAAAAGGCCTGATGGTCACAGCTGGAATGTCTTTGATTATAGTTCTGTCTGGATCAGGACTGACCTGGGGCTAAACAACAACAGCTACAGCCACTAATACTAACAACTATAACTACTAACTCCTGTACTATACATCAGATAATGTAGTCCTAGATACACTATGCCAGAATAAAAGATGGGATGGTCACAGCTGGAACATCTTTGATCATGGATCAGTCTGGATCGACTGACCTAGGGCTAAATAGCAACTATAGCCACTTATACTAACTCCTATACTGTACATTAGATAATGTAGTCCTAGATACACCATGCCTGTATAAAAGAGGGGATGGTCAGAGCTGGAACATCTTTGGTCATAGGTCTGTCTGGATGAGGACTGACCTGGGGCTAAACAAAAACACATCCCTCCGCCTGCTACACTCATCGACATAATTCCCCCCCCACTTCCCACAACCCACACTGACCCAACCCCACCCCTCAATTCTATGTTCCCACACAAATCAGTTTTAGGGTGAGGTTTTTGATAAATTTATTTATGCCACTGAGGAAGGGCAGTTTAAGGATCAAATTTTGGGAGTTGTTTTCCAGGGTTTAGTTTAAAAACACGTCAGTAAATATGTATGTGTATAGGACTGTGTGGTAAGATACTTGCTTGTTAACCACATGGTTGCAGGTTCAGTCCCACTGCATGGCACCTCGGGCAAGTGTCTTCTACTATAGCCTCGGGCCGACCAAAGCCTTGTGAGTGGATTTGGTAGATGGAAACTGAAAGAAGCCCGTCGTATATATGTATATATATATATATATATATATATATATATTATATATATATACATAGGCGCAGGAGTGGCTGTGTCGTAAGTAGCTTGCTTACCAACCACATGGTTCCGGGTTCAGTCCCACTGCATGGCGCCTTGGGCGAGTGTTTTCTATAGCCTTGGGCCGACCAAAGCCTTGTGACTGAATTTGGTAGATGGAAACTGAAAGAAGCCTGTCATATATATGTATATATATATATATATATGTATGTGTATGTGTTTGTGTGTCTGTGTTTGTCCCCCCAACATCGCTTGACAACCGATGCTGGTGTGTTTATGTCCCCGTAACTTAGCAGTTCGGAAAAAGAGACCAATAGAATAAAGTGCTAGGCTTACAAAGAATAAGTCCCGGGGTTGATTTGCTCGACTAAAGGCGGTGCTCCAGCATGGCCACAATGACTGAAACGAGTAAAAGAGTAAAAGAGTATCTGTTCAGATTAGAGGTTCTCAACTATTTTTTCCATCACGTCGGGGGACACCACTTTATAATGGAATGGAAGGTTTATGTTACCCGTGGAGTATCTCCTTCTCCCATTATAATTATTTTTGTAGTTTGAAGGATCTGGAACATGAAGAAGAGGTTCTCAATCATCATCATTTAGCGTCCGCTTTCCATGCTAGCATGGGTTGGACGGTTCAACTGGGGTCTGTGAAGCCAGAAGGCTGCATCAGGCCCAGTCTGATCTGGCAGAGTTTCTACAGCTGGATGCCCTTCCTAATGCCAACCACTCCGTGCTTTTTACGTGCCACCCGCACAGGTGCCAGACGGAGCTGGCAAATGGCCACGAACGGATGGTGCTTTTTACGTGCCACCGGCACGAGGCCAGTCTGGGCGGCGCTGGCAACGGCCACATTCGGATGGTTCTCTTACGTGCCACTGGCACTGGTAAC
Organism: Octopus sinensis; assembly: GCF_006345805.1. Lineage (NCBI taxonomy): Eukaryota > Metazoa > Mollusca > Cephalopoda > Octopoda > Octopodidae > Octopus > Octopus sinensis. The sequence continues at coordinate 5,187 of NW_021836436.1, forward strand.
TCAGCTGTAATTTCCATTGATCGATTTCAAGCAGAGTACAATTCAATCGCCATTTATTCTACAGAGTTCTCGTTCATGTGGTTCAATCTCAGTGACCATCGTTATAGCAGTGCATGGTTTGTCTTGACTCCATGGGGGTATGAATGTGGAGTCAGAGTGGGACAAGAGTCCGCTGTTAGCTGCTGCTTTCACAGTTTTTCTCGGTGTTGAGTGTGAGAAAAGTGAGAGGGAGAATGTCACTGTTCTCTTGCTTAAATACTGGTTGCCAGCGAGGGTCTCATTCTTGTTTCACACATGGCAATGGCTACCGGCGAGATCTCGTTCAAAATAGCGCTAAAATATAGTACAAATATATGGGAAACTACCACCTGTGTCATCTCTTGTGAAAGGTAGAAGAGTCCAGTTTGCTGGACATTGTTGTAGAGCTGAAAACAAGGTAATTTCTACTCTTCTCCTCTGGAAGCCATCTACTCGCAATACCAGAGGGCGCACACTCTCCTACCCTGATGTAATCTCCAGGGATACAGGCATCCAGCAACAGGACCTCCATGATGCCATGATGGACTGTGAAGTCTGGCGTAGCATGGTAAATTCCATTGTCTCGACCACGGTCGAACAATGAATGAATGAAGCACTGGCTTCTTGTGCCTTGCTACAGGTCCTTTTGAAATACCATTTCATTCTGTGTGAACTCCCATAACCATTTACTGTTTACAAACTAGATTTATTGAATTTTCCTTCAAAATTCTTGTTTTCTTTTTCACCCATGAACTTATGAATGTTGAACAATGTAAAATGTTTGAGAAAGAAACCTCACCATTACTTGCAATTCATACATCTACACCAAAACCTTATCACGGACCCTTAAAATACTATTGTGGAGCCCCAATTGACTCTTTTGCTTGTGTGGACCCTCTTTGATTACCCTTTTATTCTGGTGGACCACCACCCCTAGGCATCTGATGTTGGAAAACTAGTTCCATAGAATCTCCTTTCAAAACCCCTATTTTATTTTTCCCCATGTACAATGTTCGAAAAAGAAACCCAGCGGTTTCTAGCAATACAGACCAATACATACATCTACACCAAACCTTCATCACGGACCCTTAAAATACTACCACAGATCCTCAATTGACTCTTTTGCTTGTGTGGACCCCTTCAGTTACAATTTTATTCTGGTGGACCCCACCCGTTCAATGTTTAAAACCTAGTTTCATAGAATCTTCTTTCAAAAATCCTATATTGTTTTCCACTTGTGTAGGTTGAACTGTGTAAAAATGTTAGAGAAAGAAACCCTGGCTATTCTTGCAATACAGACCATTACATACATCTGAAGCAGGGCTTGTCAACCATTTCTTTTTATCTATGGACCCTTTTGAAATACCATTCTATTGTTATTTTGATTTTCAACCCTTAACTTAGGCCACATGGGTTATATAAACCCCGACTGAGAACCACTGGTTTAGATAATGCTCTTTTACTGTAATCTTGGGACCAAAATAAATATATGAATCGAAATCATTCATTAAAAATCATTTACTAATTGTTTTCTGACACCAACCATGAATAACAAGAATAATGTAAACCAAATATTAAATTAATTGGATACACGCGTCCAGAGAGACAAGATACTGTCGGAATAAATCCATTGGCATGAAAAAAAGTGATAAAAACTACCAATGCGGGTAAATTACTAAATAATATCCATCAGCAGGAATCGAACCCGTTTCACCCATCACCGCAAAGTCTCTCAGCACGCCGGTTGCATACCGCCCCTTCCTCCTTCTGTAAACGCCAAGCTGGAGGAGTAGCGGGAGGAGGAGGAAACCCGTTGTTGGAGGAAGAGCAACAGGAAATCTCTTCCGTCTGCCTTTCCGTCACTTTCCGTCGGTTTTCACCTCATTCCGTTATCTCTCACACTTTACTTCTTTCTTTCTGTCTTTGTTTTCCCTTTTCTCTTCGTCTCTCGCCGTTCTTTTCCGTCTCTTACGTCATTCATCGTGTCTTTTCTGTACGGATTCCTCCTCCTCCTCCCCCACCTCCTTATTCTGTGTGTGTCTCTCAATCTCTCTCTCTCTTTCTCTTTCCCTCTCTCAGAATCTCTCTGTCTCTCTCCCTTATTATTCTTTACCCTGTCTTTCTCGACTCCCGGCGTTTATTTACCTAATTCTCTTTTACTCTCTTCTCCTCTCTTTCTTTGTGTTTATTCACCTCTCTCTCCCTCCTCTCTGTCTATTTCCTATCTTCCCCTGTCTATATCTTTCTATTTCTCTCTCGCTTTCTCTGCCATCTCTCTATCTATCTCTACTTTCTCTTTTCTCTCTCTCTCTTCACACACACTCGCTCTCTTTTATTACTTGCTCTCTCTTCCTCTCTCTTCTCTCTCTCTATCTATATATATATATATATAATATATATATATCTCTTACTCCCTCTCTCTCTCGATATATATATCTATCACTTGCTCTCCTCTCTTTCTGCCTATCTTATCTCCCTCTCTCTCTCTTTCTGCCTCTCTTATCTCCCTCTCCCTCTCTCTCTCTTTCTGCCTCTCTTAGCTCCCTCCCTCTCTCTCTTTCTGCCTCTCTTATCTCCCTCTCTGTCTTTCTGCCTCTCTTATCTCCCTCTCTGTTTCTGCCTCTCTTATCTCCCTCTCTCTCTCTTTTTGCCTCTCTTATCTCCCTCTCTCTCCTTCCTCATTCTTTTCTCTCTATCCTTTCTCTCTCTCACACACTCACTCTATTTCTTCATGTGCACCTCTCTCTCCACACATACACATTCTCTCACACTTACCACTAACCCTACACACACACTCCCTCTCTCTTTCTCTTAGTATCTCTCTTTATCCCTCACTCTAGTCTCTATCTATCGATCCATATCCCTCTCCCTACACTTTCTCTCTCTCACTCCTTCTCTCTCTCACTCCTTCTCTCTCTCACTCCTTCTCTCTCAAACACTCTTTACTCACGCTTTCCCTCTTACGCTCTCTGTCTATCTACCCCGCCACTTTCTCACTCTCTCTCCGTCTCTCCATCTCTATCCACCTCCTCCCTCACTCTCTCTCTCTCTCACACTCTCTTTACCTCCACCCCTCTCTTACGCTCTCTGTCTATCTACCTACCCCTTCACTTTCTCCTCATTCCGTCTCTCCATCTCTATCTACCTCCTCCCTCCCTCTCTCACACTCTCTTTACCTCCACCCCTCTCTTACGCTCTCTGTCTATCTACCTCCTCCCTCCCTCACTCTCTTCACCTCCACCCCTCTCTTAACTCTCATTCACCAACATTCTCCGACTTTCCATCCTCGTGACTCAATACCCCTGACTCTAAACCCTAACCCTACCCGACTCCATCCGTCATTTCACCCCCCCCACTCCACACACACACACTCTCCTCTCCCCCCACCACCACAAACCCCATCTTCCCCATCTCTCTTTCTGCATCCCCTCCCTCCGTTAGCCCACATTCTCCTTCCCTACTCCCGTCTCTACCCAGAGCTTTACCTTCTATTTCTAGCACCGATGTCGACCACATCACGCTGACACAACCCTGTCCCTTTCTTTCGTCTCCTGCTTGTGTCAGTCATTGGACTGCGGCCATGCTGGGGCACCACTCGAACGAATTGACCTCCCAGGACGTATTTTGTTTTTCTTTAAGCCGGATACACGTATTCTATTGGTCTCCATCGCCGAACCGCATCGCAAAGTTATGGGGACACAAACAAACCAACAACGGTTGTCAACGCAGACATACACATAATTGTAGGATCTTTTCGGTTTGACCGGCAGTTTTTAAACATAATTTCCACGTAACTAAAAGATTTTAAACTTCGTATCCTGGTAGAATGTGTTTATAAAACATCTTTTTCTCTTGGCTTTATTGAGAAAATTCTATAGTTTGTAAGATATTTGTGGGTTTTTCCTTCAATTTCTGCAATTTCAATCAATCAATGACGTCCATTGAGGTAAAAAATATTCTGTGCCGTATGAATATGTTCCTTGTTTAAGAAACAGATTCGGTTTATTTACATTTCTGAAGAAAAGAAGATACCCTTACCCCTACCCCTAACCAACCCTAACCCTAAAACAGATTGAAATGCAATAGATCGATACTAGAGTCAATTTCTGCAATTTCAACTAACAACTGACGTCTATTGAGGTAAGAAATATTCTGTGCCGTATGAATATGTCCCTCGTTTAAGAAACAGATTGGGTTTATTTACATTACTCTCTTTACTCTATTACTTGTTTCAGTCGTTTGACTGTGGCCATGCTGGAGCACTGACTTTAGTCGAGCAAATCGACCCCGGGACTTATTCTTTGTAAGCCTGGCACTTATTCTTTCGGTCTCTTTTGCCGAACTGCTAGGTTACGGGAGGCAAACACACCAGCATCGGTTGTCAAGCAATGCTAGGGGGACAACACAGACACACACAAACATACATATATACAACATATATACGGCGGGGCTTCTTCAGTTTCCGTCTACCAAATCCATTCACAAGGCTTTGGCCGGCCCTAGGCTATAGTAGAAGACACTTGCCCAAGGTGCCACGAAGTGGGATTGAACCCGGAACCATGTGATTGGTTAGCAAGCTACTTACCACACAGCCACTCCTACGCCCGTTTATTTACATTTGTGAACAAAAAAGATACCCTTCCCCCCACCCTAACCCTAAAGGAGATTGAAATGCAATAGATCGATACTAGGGTCATAATTATGGGTGACAATTTCATATGACACCGCTAGAAAAAACTGCCGTTCAAACCGAAAAGATCCATATTCTGTAGTCTGTAAGCTATTTCTTGTTAAATTTCTTACATTTCGGCAATTTCAACCAATCAATGACGTCCATTGAGGTAAAAAAAACATTCTGTGCCGTATGAATATGTCCCTCGTTTAAGAAACAGATTGGGTTTATTTACATTTGTGAAGAAAAAAAAAGATACCCTTCCCCCACCCCTAACCCTAAAAGAGATTGAAATGCAATAGATCGATACTAGGGTCATAATTATGGGTGACAATTTCATGACACCGCTAGAAAAAAAATGCCGGTCAAACCGAAAAGATCCGAATTGTATATTACACACTCACATGATATGTGTGTGTGGTGTGTGTGTGTGTGTGTGAGAGACCCATCCGATATTGTTTCCTCATAATTCCCAGAAAAATGGGTATTTTTGAATGAAATTGTCTGTAAATGGCGCAGGAGTGGCTGTGTGGTAAGTAGCTTCCTTAACCAACCACATGGTTCCGGGTTCAGTCCCACTGCGTGGCATCTTGGGCAAGTGTCTTCTGCTATAGCCTCGGGCCGACCAAAGCCTTGTGAGTGGATATGGTAGACGGAAACTGAAAGAAGCCCGTCGTATATATATATATATATATATATATATGTGTGTGTGTGTTTGTGTGTCTGTGTTTGTTCCCCTAGCATTGCTTGACAACCGATGCTGGTGTGTTTACGTCCCCGTCACTTAGCGGTTCGGCAAAAATAGACCGATAGAATAAGTACTGAGCTTACAAAAAGAATAAGTCCTGGGGTCGATTTGCTCCACTAAAGGCGGTGCTCCAGCATGGCCGCAGTCAAATGACTGAAACAAGTAAAAGAGTAGAGTAAAGAGTGAATACGTTTCGGATGGTGTCCATTCTGATTATATCGGAATTTATTGTGAAAAATGTTTTTTTTTATTTTTAAATTCTATGGCGGAGAAGAGGGGTTTCGAAAAATTCCCATACACTGATTTTGTTTCCTCATAACTTTCAGAAAAATGGAAATTTTTGTTTTTTTTTGTTTTTTGATGAAACTTTCTTCAAATACTTTTCAGGGATCTTTTCCGTTTGACCGGCAGTTTTTTTCTGGCGGTGTCTTATGAAATTGTCACCCATAATTATGACCCTAGTATCAATCTATTGCATTTCGATCTATTTTAGGGTGAGGGGTGGGGGGAAGGGTATCTTTTTTTTCTTCAGAAATGTTAATAAACCCAATCTGTTTCTTAAACGAGGGACATATTCATACGGCACAGAATGTTTTTTACCTCAATAGACGTCAGTGGTTAGTTGAAATTGCAGAAATTGACCCTAGTATCGATCTATTGCATTTCAATCTGTTTTAGGGTTAGGGTTGGTTAGGGTAGGGGTAAGGGTATCTTTATTTTCTTCAGTAATGTAAATAAACCCAATCTGTTTCTTAAACGAGGGACATATTCATATGGCACAGAATGTTTTTTACCTCAATAGACGTCATTGATTGGTTGAAATTTCAGAAACTGAAGAAAAAAAACACAAATATCTTACTAACTATAGAATTTTCTCAAAAAAGCCAAGAGAAAAAGATGTTTTATAAACACATTCTACCAGTAAACGAAGTTTAAAAGTGTTTAGTTACGTGGAAATTGTTTTAAAAAACTGCCGTTCAAACCGAAAAGAACCCGGCGATCTTTCGTCTCTAGTAGACCTTTCCGTCGATTTCTGTAAAAACATTTTTTTTTTTACATATGGGCTTGCGGGAACTTTTGAAGTAATATACATACATATACACATACACCGAGTAAAAAATTTCAGTTATCTCTGTCTCTTCACACACACTAACAGAAGCACTTCACTCACACAACATACTGTCTGTCTCCTACACCCCATCAAACATACACACACACACACACACATGTCCATCAATGCTTCCCATGCACGGTAACTTCAAAAGAACTTCCCTCGTCATACAATCGCTTTGTCTTAGTCTCTTTCGCTCTCATTACTTCAAAAGTTCCCGCAAGCCCATATGTAAAAAAAAAAAAAGAAGTTTTACGGAAATCGACGGAAAGGTCTACTAGAGACGAAAGATTGCCAAGAACCCTTTTCAGAATGTTTAAATTACGATTGTATCGGAATTTGATGTGAAAAGCCAAAATAATGGGAACACACACACACTTAATGCTGACAACACATCCACAATTTTTGGGGGTTTTTTTTTCGAAATGACAGGTTTCATTTTGTAGATATATGTGACGGGTATGTGTACGAACCCACCAAATTTATTTTAATTAAATTCCGATATAATCGTAATCTAGACACTCTGAAAGGTATTTATAGAAAATTCCATTAAAAATTCCATTAAAAATTTCCCATTTTCTGAAAGTTATGAGTAACGAAATCGGTCTCGTGTGAATTTTCCGTAACTCCTCAGACCAATTTGTCTTTCATCATATATAATTAGAATCTACACTATCTGAAGCATATCTGTAGAAATTTTCACTAAAAAATATCAATTTTTCTGAAAGTTATGAGGCAAAACGAAGCTCCACCGATCGAATATGATCTCGAAACATTCAAGGCTATCTTGAAACCAGTAAGAGGAACTTTTAAAGCAAGGAGATGGAAATGGCTGGGTCGAGTTTGTCGCTAGGAACCGAACTCCGATCTTTTCGGTTTGACCGGCAGTGTTTTTCTAGCGGTGTCATATGAAATTGTCACCCATAATTACGACCCTAGTATCGATCTATTGCATTTCAATCTCTTTTAGGGTTAGGGTTGGTTCGGGGTAGGGGTAAGGGTATCTTTTTTTTCTTCACAAATGTAAATAAACCCAATCTGTTTCTTAAACGAGGGACATATACAGCACAGAATGTTTTTTACCTCAATAGTCGTCAGTGATTTGTTGAAATTGCAGAAATTGAAGGAAAGAAAACAACAAATATCTTATAAACTATAGAATTTTCTCAATAAAGCCAAGAGAAAAAGATGTTTTATAAACACATTCTACCAGTATACGAAGTTTAAAATCTTTTAGTTACCTGGAAATTATGTTAAAAACTGCCGGTCAAACCGAAAAGATCCCCAAACTCAACTGTCAGGATTGCTCTGTAATGGGTTCTACAAGGTAAAAGAAGACGAGGCCGACCAAAGTAAACCTGGCGGAGATCAATAAAAGATCTTAAAAGCAGAAGGGTTAACAATGGAACGAGCTGTCAAGGACGCTTTCAGTGTTAGAAGGTGGAATAATGTTGTTCTCGCCTCAAGTGCCACGAGGCACAATGAGGACCGAATGAATGAATGAATATGAGGCAACAAAATCGAAGGATACGGCACACATGTGTAAGAATGTCTTTAGGGCCATACATACATACATACATACATACGTACATACATATACGTTATATACACGCATACACATTATATAGGTATATACATACACATATATCATATATACATACACATATGGTTCTGGGTTCAGTCCCACTGCGTGGCATCTTGGGCAAGTGTCTTCTACTATAGCCTCGAGCCGACCAAATCCTTGTGAGTGGATTTGGTAGGCGGAAACTGAAAGAATCCCGTCATATATATATATATATATATATATATATATATGAGTATGTTTGTGTTTGTCTCTGCCACCATCGCTTGACAACCGATGCTGGTGTGTTCACGTCCCTGTAACCTCGCGGTTCGGTAAAGGAGACCGACAGGATATGTACTAGGCTTACAAAGTATAAGTCTTGGGGTCGATTTGTTCGACTAGAGGCGGTGCTACAGCATGGCCAGTCAAATGACTGAAACTAAAGAATAAAAGAAATATATATACACATACATACATGGATCCACGCACCCAGGAGCCATGACGTCGGTGCAGCCCGCCCCCCTTAGACTGTAAGAAGTTAAGGGCTGAAACACTTGCCTAAGGTGGGGTACCACAACACACAAATTTCTTGTTTATTTCTTGTTTCATTCATTAGACTGCGCCCATGCTGGGGCATTACCTTGAAGAGCTTTTTAGTCGATGAATCAATCCCAATAACTGTCGTGTTTTAAAGCCTTCTAATTATTCTATCGGTATCTTTGTCGAACCGCCAGGTTACGGGGACGTAAACACACCAACACCGGTTGTGAAGCGGTTCGGCAAAATATTCCTATAGAATCAGCACCAGGCTTTTAGAAAATCCCTACGGTCGATTTGTTCGACTAAAACCCTTCAAGGCGGTGCCCCAGCATGGCCGCAGTCAAAAAATGACTGAAACAAGAAAAAAAAAAAAAGACTATACATATATACGACGGGCTTCTTTCAGTTTCCGTCTACCAAATCCACTCACAAGGCTTTGGTCGGCCCGGGGCTATAGCAGAAGACACTTGCCCAAGATGCCACGCAGTGCGACTGAAACCGGAACCATGTGGTTGAGAATATGGTGTGACCGTATGGTAAGAAGTTTCCAGGTTCAGTCCCACTGCGTGGCATCTTGGGCAAGTGTCTTCTGCTATAGCCCGGGCCGACCAATGCCTTGTGAGTGGATTTGGTAGATGGAAACTGAAAGAAGCCTGTCGTATATATGTATATATATAAGTGTGTGTGTATATGTTTGTGTGTCTGTGTTTGTCCCCCTAACATTGCTTGACAACCGATGCTGGTGTGTTTACGTCCCCGTCACTTAGCGGTTCGGCAAAAGAGACCGATAGAATAAGTACTGGGCTTACAAAGAATAAGTCCCGGGGTCGATTTGCTCGACTAAAGGCGGTGCTCCAGCATTGCCGCAGTCAAAATGACTGAAACAAGTAAAAGAGTAAAAGATATACATATATATATATATATACACACACACACATGCATATATGGGTGTTTATATATATATATATATATATATATATATATATATCAGAGTTTCCGTCTATCGATTCCACTCGCAGCAAGACCGGTTGGCCCGGGGCTATAGAAGACACTTTCCCGCGGAGCCACACTTTGGAATCGGACCCGGAACCACGTCATTGGAAGGCAAGCTTCTTAACTACTCCACCACACTGCATCATCGTAGATACTACGCCATGCCACCGTCACAACCGCCTTCATCGCCCCTGCTCGTTCACTCAGTCACTATGTCATCCATTCATTCATAATTCCATCGCCACCGCCGCCACCTCCACCACTATCACGTATTTGACCTTGTTTTTACATCATCCACCACCGCCACCACCTTATCGGTAGTACTTCTCCTACCACCACCAGTTGATTACTACCTACTCCCTCACAATTATTACCTCCACATCCACCACCACCACCACTACTACCGTTGCAGTCCTCCCACCACTAGTTGATTACTACCTCTTCCTCCAACTCTCTCACAATCATTACCTCCACAACCACCACCACTACTACCGTTGCTGTCCTCCCACCACTAGTTGATTACTACCTCTTCCTCCAACTCTCTCACAATCATTACCTCCACAACCACCACCATATAATTAACGGTATACACGATGTGGCCTGTTCGGCATGCTTGAAATAACAGTCATACTCCCGTAAATCATACTCATTACTCTCTGTAAAAAAGGAAGGACACATTACGTAATAATGAATCTAGAACCACACCTACCTACTACAACAATAGCACATATCCGTGCTTGACTATACAGCGCTGGCACCCATACACTACATTACAGCAGTGTTACACAACCACACTGCACCACAACCGCTACGCTACATCACCACTGCAGCTTCACCACAAAACTACTACACTATCGCACAAACATACACACCACAGCACCATCTACCACTAGTACTACTACCACAACGAACTTCAACTGTATAGGCGCAGGAGTGGCTGTGTGGTAAGTAGCTTGTTTACCAACCACATGGTTCCGGGTTCAGTCCCACTGCGTGGCACCTTGGGCAGGTGTCTTCTGCTATAGCCTCAGGCCGACCAAAGCCTTGTGAGTGGATTTGGTAGAAGGAAACTGAAAGAAGCCCATCATATATATAGGCATAGGAGTGGCTGTGTGGTAAGTAGCTTGCTTACCAACCACATGGTTCCGGGTTCAGTCCCACTGCGTGGCACCTTGGGCAAGTGTCTTCTGCTATAGCCTCAGGCAGACCAAAGCCTTGTGAGTGGATTTGGTAGACGGAAACTGAAAGAAGCCCGTCGTATATATGTATATATATATATGTGTGTGTGTTTGTGTGTCTGTGTTTGTCCCCCTAGCATTGCTTGACAACTGATGCTGGTGTGTTTATGTCCCTGTCACTTAGCGGTTCGGCAAAAGAGACCGATAGAATAAGTACTGGGCTTACAAAGTCCCGGGGTCGAGTTGCTCGATTAAAAGGCGGTGCTCCAGCATGGCCGCAGTCAAATGACTGAAACAAGTAAAAGAGTATATATATATATTTCTTTACTACCCACAAGGGGCTTAACACAGAGGGGACAAACAAGGACAGACAAAGGGATTAAGTCGACTATATCGATCCCCAGTGCGTAACTGGTACTTAATTTATCGACCCAGAAAGGATGAAGGGCAGCGAAGCCTCGCCCTGCTAGAAATAGCAGCCAAAGCTCTCCTTGACACCATACCCAGGTCTTGCTCAACCACGATTCAACCCAGGGCTAAACAATCATCAACCACTATGTACTAACTACTCCTACTGCTACTCCTTCAACCGGTTCACCCACCATCCTCACCACCACCACCACCACCATTATATACTATTTACTACTACTACTACCACTACCCCAACTTACTCGCCACCATCCCCATCACTTTGTGTGTAGAATCCATCACTCCCACCGCCTCCATCACCATCACGTCTATAGTTCCCCTCCCTCCACACTATCGCTACACTTCACCGATATCCATCCACCACCACCACCACCTTAACCGCCACCACCACCCTTATATTTATAGTATCCACCGCTACCGCCTTCATGGGGTGCAAGTTCATTGCCACCGCCATCACCTTCACCCCACCATTATATTTATACTTTCTCTCTCTTTCTTTTTCTCTTTGTGTTTGTCTCTCTCTCTCTGTCTCTTAATGTCTATCTGTCTTTCTCTTTTTCCCTATATTTCTCTTTTACTATCTCTTTCTCGCTTTCCCCAACGCCACCACATACATAATAGCTACCCCTGCTCCCACCGCCACCAGATTTATAACCGGCACTACCGCCACCACCACCATGATAGTACCGGCCGCATTAACTACCACCTCATTATCTTAACCTCCCACCATACCTCTCTATTACCACTACGACTACTACAGCAGCTTAACCTTTCAACATTGTCTCAACGTCACCAACACCACCACCACCACCATCGCCACCACCACCACCTTGCTACTGTTTCCTTCCTCCTTATCTCTCCCTCCCACCACCTTACTTGTTGACTTCCCTACTCCACCGCCACCACCACCACTGAACAACCGATGTCTTCTCACCCTTCTACTCCTATACAAACATCTATCTCCTCCCCTTCTTTCCCCTGCATCGTCTGCTTTTTTACCCCCCGCCTCCTCCCTCCACCCTTCGTGCATTCACTCTCCACCTCTTCCTAACCTCATTGCACTCTCGGCCTCTCCCTCTGTTTCCTTAACAGTCTGTATCCCCCTCGCTCTGTTTCATATGTTACTATCATACGTCTCTGCTCCTACCACAGTACTATGTCTCTGTCTTTTTATTACACCACCTCTTCCCATTCCTCTTACCACATCCGTCATTATCACCTTCTTTTCCTTTATCGTCTGCTTTTATTGATTTGCTGCTCCTCACTCTCTTCCTCTCTCCCTCTCTCATACTATCATTATATCTCTCTTTCAATATTTATCTGTCGTTCATCCTCTCCCTCGCCACCTCTCTTTATCTCTTATTCTGTCTTCCACTTACTCTCTCTTACTCTCTATCTCTCTTAACATTCTAACACTCTTTAACCCTCTTACTACCCCTCTCCTTCTCTAATACTCTCTCCTCTTTAACTTTCTTTAATCTCAACTATTTCTTCTATTACTCTTTCCCTCTCTATCTCTCCTTTTCCCTCTCCCTATTAGCTCTTAGTCTCTTCTTTTCTCTATTCACCTCATCCTTCCTTCCCCACCACATTACTAGCGCCAACTCCTACTTCTCCTCGTTTGTACTCCCTCCCTTTTTTTCTTTCTCTTTATCTTATCTCCCTCCCTATCATTCCTCCCCTTCTTCCTCTATTTTTCTTCTCTTTCTCTCACATCTATCGTCTGCTTTACTCCCACTCCAATGCTCATATATTCTCTTCCTCTCCCTATCTCTATCACTCACCCTAATCCCTCTTTCTTCCCTCTACAAACCTATAAGCTTTCCCTTTTCTTCTTTTCCTCCCACTCCAACCTCTGTCTTAGTTCTCTCTTTCTTTTATTTCGCTCCGCCACCGCCATCACACACCTTTACTTATTTTTATTTGTTTTCCTTTCTTAAACATGTTTTTTACTATGTTTTTTCTTCCCATTTCGCCGTTCTTTTTTCCAGTCTGTCCTCCCTCCGCTCCAATGTCCGAACTGAACCTGACTTACTTAGGCCTTCTACTCACCATTGCCACCCCCTCGTCTTGTTGCATGCAGGCGAAATCTCGACTTCCCACTCACTGAAGCGAAACCGTGACCTCGTCGACCCCGCTTCGTGTCTGTGTCTGCCGTCGTGCCTTTATCGTTAGCTAATCTCTCGTATATCTCCCGTTATGTGATCTGCCTCAATTCTTACACGCGATAATCTTATTTTACTTTTTTTTACTCTTTTACTTGTTTCAGTCATTTGACTGCGGCCATGCTGGAGCACCGCCTTTAATCGAGCAAATCAACCCCGGGACTTATTCTTTTTAAGCCCAGTACTTATTCTATCGGTCTCTTTTGCCGAACCGCTATATTGTGGGGACGTAAACACACCAACATCGGTTGTCTAGCGATGTTGGGGGAAAACACAGACACACAAGTACTTATTCTATCGGCCTCTTTTGCCGAACCGCTATATTGTGGGGACGTAAACACACCAGCATCGGTTGTCTAGCGATGTTGGGGGGACAAACACAGACACACAAACACGCACATATATATATATATATATATATATATATATATATATACGACGGGCTTCTTTCAGTTTCCGTCTACCAAATCCACTCACAAGGCTTTGGTTGGCCTGAGGCTATAGTAGAAAACACTTGCCCAAGGTGCCACGCAGTGGGACTGAACCCGGAACCATGTGGTTGGTAAGCCAGCTACTTACCACACAGCCACTCCTGCGACTTGCTAGAAATGACAACCAAATCTGTCTCGAATCACTTTGAAACGGAAGGACACAGTTGCTATATCTTCTTATGCTACGATATGATGGTCACGCACGGCACGTCATGACTTCGTGTCAATAGTTAACAGAAATACCATGAGTGTTCTTCTGTGTTAAAATTTGAATAAAAATTACACGGTGGATCTCAAAGAAATGAGGTTAACTTCGTTTATTTTTTGTTTATATTAATTTTCAAGGGGGGATCGATAAATTAAATACCAGTTCAATATATTATTTGATTTGATTAACTCTTTGAAATCAGTCAGTCAGTTAGCAAGTAAAGCCACAGATCAACGGTGATGAAGATGTGTGTGTATACAAAGGAAAAAAACGGGATTAAATATAGGTGTATATTTTGTGAGCACTCTGTGGGTATCAAACCAGCCTAATTTAATTGTCCATTGAAAGCCATTGTAATATTAATCTCGCGTAAAATTTAATTTCAGCTATCTCCCCAGTTTCTCAATCCGAAGGTAAAGGTGGGTGGTTCAGTGGTTAGGGTATACAGTTCACGGTCATTAGCTCATGAATTCGATTCCCGGATGCATGCCGTGTCCTTGAGCAAGACACTTTATTGCTGCAGACCACTCAGCTGGCAAAAATTAATTATACCTGTAATTCAAAAGGGCCAGCCTTGTCACATTCGGTGTCACTTTGAATCTTGAGACCTACGTTAATTTTATGAACGGACTGTTCCGCTGATCGGATCAACTAGGAACCAACCGTCTTCGTTGTAAGCGACGGGGTGTCAGGAATTGGAAGTCTAGTAAACGCTCTGATAACGATTGGATGTTGTTCTGTTCATCGCGGTAGTAATTTGATCGATAAATAAGTATGTATGATTTTTCGCATCACAGAATTTTGTAATGCCACACTATCCGAAACGCGCATAAGCTAATTAAAGAATGTACAATTCTCTCTGTTTTTCTGATATATCCTTATATATAAAAGTGAGGTTGTGTGCTGTCTGTCTCCTACGATTTAGATTCCTAACTACTCCCACATTTTGCAGTGCAGTTTAACCAAAACCGGGTATCTTATAGTCGTGATTCATATCGAGCCCTTCTGCGTATTAGCGCGCGTCTACGATGAGTCTACGATTTAAAAAAATATATACCATCAATTTTCCCCATTTTTAATGCATTTTTGGCATATATAAGGGAAGTAACTCTCTGAAAATGTATTATTAAATCTCAGAACGTAAAAAGGTACAGTAACACCCCCCCCCTTTGTGGTTAGCCATATTGAGATGGCTATTATACTTTACATCTCTAAAAATGCTTATAAAGTTATTTCCCTTACAAACCCGAGCAACGCCGGGCGATACTGCTAGTGTAATATATACAGAGAGAGAGAGAGAGAGAGAGAGAGAGAGAGAGAGAGTCTATTAATCATTTATTCCCTAAATATATATATATTCCTTATTTATCAGTTATTCTACTATAGCCACGAGTCGAGGCTATAGTAGAAGACCAAATCCACTCACAAAGCCTTGTGAGTGGATTTGGTAGACGGAAACTGAAAGAAGCCTGTCGTATATGTATGTGCGTGTGTGTGTGTGAGTCTTTGTGAGTCTTTGTCCCCCCACCTACCGCCTGGCAAGCGGTAATGGCGTGTTTATGTCTCTGTAATCGAGCAGTTCGCCAAAAGATACCGATAGAATAAGTACAAGGCTTTAAAAACATAGGCGATGAGGTGTCAGAAACGTGTGTATATATGTGTATATATGTATATGTATATATATATGTGTGTGTATATATATATATATATATATATATATATATATATATATATATATACTATATATGTTGTGTGTGTGTGTGTATGTTTGTGTGTCTGTGTTTGTCCCCCCCAACATCGCTTGACAATCGATGCTGGTGTGTTTACGTTCCTGTAAAATAGCGGTTCGGCAAAAGGAGACCGATAGAATAAGTACTAGGCTTCCAAAGAATAAGTCCTGGGGTCGATTTGCTCGACTAAAGGCGGTGCTCCAGCATGGCCACAGTCAAAAGTAAAAGAGAACGTATGTATCGCCGTTGTGATTGTTTCGATATCTGTTGGAGGACCTAGGTGCACAGCGAGATACTCAACCATATCAGATCATCAGTGGAAAGGCGTGGCTGTGTGGTAAGAAGCTTGCTTACCAACCACATGGTTCCGGGTTCAGTCCCACTACGTGGCACCTTGGGCAAGTGTCTTCTGCTACAGCCTCGAGCTAAGCAATGCTTTGTGAGCTAATTTGATAGACGGAAACTGAAAGAAGCCCGTTGTATATATTCGTATGTATGTATGTGCGTGTGTGTGTTGTATGTATGTATGTATGTATATGTGTGTGTATGTATTTATGTGTGTGTGTATGTATATATGTATGTGTGTGTATGTATGTGTATGTGTGTATGTACGTATGTGTGTGTGTATGTGCGTATGTATGTATATATATGTATGTGTGTGTGTGTGTATGTATGTATGTATGTATTTATGTGTGTATGTATGTATTTATGTGTGTGTGTATGTATATGTATGTATGTATGTGTGTGTATGTGTATGTATCTGTGTGTGTATGTGTGTCTGTATATGTGTGGAAGTATGTATGTATGTATGTGTGTGTATGTGTGTGTGTGTATGTGTGTATTTGTGTGTCTGTCCCCGCTCCCATTACCTCTTGACAACCGTTGTTGGTGTGTTTACGTCCCCGTAACTTAGGGGTTCGGCTGCTAAAGAGGCCGATCGAATAAGTACTCGGCTTACAAAGAACAAGCCCTGGGGCGGCGGGGGGGGCTCGATCTGTTCGAACAAAAGGCGATGCTCCAGCATGGCCGCAGTCAAACGACTGAAACAGTTAAATTAAAAGACTACACCGATTTCCAATTCCTTGGGGGGGGGGGGGTAAAATTCTTCACGGCGGTGCCCCAGCATGGCCGCAACGAAAACGCGCGAAAGGAGTAAAAGCGGAAGAGAACGGCGAGTAGCCATCTTTAATTCGATTCTTGTCTGAGTCCCTCTTACCTTGCCATTCCTGGTTCCTGCCAACCTCCTTTGTTCTGTCACGCATCGGTGACTTTCTGCCGCTTCCACCTCGCTTCACTGAATCTCTGCAGCTGCTGCTGCTACTACTACTATAGTTTCTCTCCACGCTCCAGTGACTCTCTCTCTCTCTCTGTATTGCCGTTAGTTTCCCCCTCTCTCTTTACCCCACCTCCCTTTTACTGCCGTGTCCTCTTTCTTCCCTGTTTTTCTTCCAAGCCAAATATCTCCGGGGTCTCACCGTCTGGTTTCTTCCTCTCTCTCTCTCTCTCTCTCTCTCTCTGTACTGCCGTTAGTTTCCCCCTCTCTCTTTACACCTCCTCCCTTTTTAACGCCGTGTCCCCTTTCTTCCTGTTCTTCTTCAAGTCAAATATCTCGGGGTCTCCCCGTCTGGTTTCTTCCTCTCTCTCTCTCTCTCTCTTCTCTCTCTCTCTCTATATACTGCCGTTTAGTTCCCCCCTCTCTCTTTAAAACACACCTCACTTTTTACTGCCGTGTCCTCTTTCTTCCCTGTTCTTCTTCCAAGTCAAATATCTCCGGGGTCTCACTGTCTGGTTTCTTCCTCTCTCTCTCTCTCACTCTCTCTCTGTACTGCCGTTAGTTTCCCCCTCTCTCTTTACCCCTCCTCCCTTTTACTGCCGTGTCTCTTTCTTCCCTGTTCTTCTTCCAAGTCAAATATCTCCGGGGTCTCCCCGTCTGGTTTCTTCCTCTCTCTCTCTCTTCTCTCTCTCTCTCTCTCTCTACTGCCGTTAGTTTCCCCCTCTCTCTTTAACCCACCTCCCTTTTACTGCCGTGTCCTCTTTCTTCCCTGTTCTTCTTCCAAGTCAAATATCTCCGGGGTCTCCCCGTCTGGTTTCTTCCTCTCTCTCTCTCTCTCTCTCTCTCTCTCTCTCTCTCTACTGCCGTTAGTTTCCCCCTCTCTCTTTAACCCACCTCCCTTTTACTGCCGTGTCCTCTTTCTTCCCTGTTCTTCTTCCAAGCCAAATATCTCCGGGGTCTCACCGTCTGGTTTCTTCCTCTCTCTCTCTCTCTCTCTGGCGTAAACCGGGCAAAACATCTTGATGCACTTTTCACAAGCAGACACACAACGGCCAGCCGTAGCATAGTAGTAGTATTAGTAGTAGTGATGATGGTGGTGGTGGTGGTAATAGTAGTAGTAGTAGTAGTAGTCGTAGTAGTAGTAGTAGTAGTAGTAGTTGTAGTAGTAGTAGTGGTGGTGATAGCGATTATATCGTAGACATTTCTTGAAGGAAAGGCGGGGCAGCGCCCTTGTCTGTCACGTGTCTCCAAGGGTGTCAAAGACTGACGCTAGCCAGGAAATTTCCTCGCGATTTGCAGGGCGGGCGATGTCGGTGGGAGGGGGGGAGATTTCAAGGATTCCAGCGGGATCGGCGTTTAGTGCCAAAGAAGGAATCGGAATTGTTACTCTACTGACCTGTGCAATTTGAAAGTCCTACGTCAATAAAAAAAAATAGTCAATCTTCTTTTGCATTTTTATTCGTACGGCCCTCATATATGCGCGTGTGTGTGTATATACATATATACACAAACAAATCTTTATATATATATAAAGCTGAAGTTGTCTGTGTATGGCAGGTTTGGTAACCTTCAACTAACACTATCTCCCCCGAGACCCTGCGGCGCAAGTTGACCAAAAATTGAGAGTATGATAGAAGAAGGCTTGCTCTTCCTTCCGTAGAAGATAAAATTCAAATTGGCCCATGTTAACACCAAAAATTATTTACATAAAAAAAGGTGCTTTTTTTTTCTATGAAAATCCCTATTTTTTACGATTTTTTTACTGGGTGTTGCCATTTTTTGATGTATTTCAACCAGAAAAAGGTTCACTTAAAGAGAATAACAAGCTA
>NW_021836437.1:2500-24711 GCF_006345805.1 Octopus sinensis
ACAAACTTGAACTTGTGGCGAGCTGGCATAACCGTTAGCACGCCGAGCGAAATGGGTAGCCGTATTTCGTCTGCTGCTACGTTCTGAGTTCAAATTCAACCGAGGTCTACTTTGCCTTTCATCCTTTCTGGATCGATAAATAATGTACCAGTTACGCACTGGGGTCGATTTAATCGTCTTAATCCGTTTGTCTGTCCTTGATTGTCTTCTCTGTGTTTAGCCCCTCGTGGGTAGTAAAGAAATATGTACTTAATTTATCGACCCCGTAAGGATGAAAGGCAAAGTCGACCTCAAAGTAATTTGAACTCTGAACGTAAAGACAGACGAAATGCCTGTTCCTTTACAACCCACAAGGGCCTAAACACAGAGGTGAAAAACAAGGACTGACAAATAGATTAAGCCGATAACATCGACCCCAGTGCGAAACTGGTACTTGATTTATCGGCCCCGAAAGGATGAATGGCAATGTCTACCTCGGCGGAATTTGAACTCAGAAAGTAAAGACAAAGGAAATACCTATTTCTTTACTACCCACAAGGGGATAAACACAGAGGGGACAAACAAGGACAGACAAATAGATTAAGCCGATAACATCGATCCCAGTGCGTAACTGGTACTTGATTTATCGGCCTCGAAAAGATGAAAGGAAAAGTCGACCTCGGAGGAATTTGAACTCAGAACGTAAAGACAGACGAAATACCTGTTTCTTTACTACCCACAAGGGTCTTAACACAGAGGGGACAAACAAGAACAGACTAATAGATTAAATCGATTACATTGACCCCAGTTTGTAACTGGTACATAATTTTTCGACCCTGAAAAGATGAAAGGCAAGTCGACCTCGAAGTAATTTGAACTCAGAACGTAAAGACAGATGAAATACCTATTTCTTTACTACCCACAAGGGTCTAAACACAGAGGGGACAAACAAGGACAGACAAATAGATTAAGCCGATAACATCGATCCCAGTGCGTAACTGGTACTTGATTTATAGGCCCCGAAAGGATGAATGGCAAAGTCGACCTCGGCGGAATTTGAACTCAGAAAGTAAAGACAACGAAATACCTATTTCTTTACTACCCACAAGAGGATAAACACAGAGGGGACAAACAAGGACAGACAAATAGATTAAGCCGATAACATCGATCCCAGTGCGTAACTGGTACTTGATTTATCGGCCTCGAAAAGATGAAAGGAAAAGTCGACCTCGGAGGAATTTGAACTCAGAAGTAAAGACAGACGAAATACCTGTTTCTTTACTACCCACAAGGTCTAAACACAGAGGGGACAAACAAGGACAGACAAATAGATTAAGCCGATAACATCGACCCCAGTTTGTAACTGGTACTTAATTTTTCGACCCTGAAAAGATGAAAGGCAAGTCGACCTCGAAGTAATTTGAACTCAGAACGTAAAGACAGATGAAATACCTATTTCTTTACTACCCACAAGGGTCTAAACACAGAGGGGACAAACAAGGACAGACAAATAGATTAAGCCGATAACATCGATCCCAGTGCGTAACTGGTACTTGATTTATAGGCCCCGAAAGGATGAATGGCAAAGTCGACCTCGGCGGAATTTGAACTCAGAAAGTAAAGACAAACGAAATACCTATTTCTTTACTACCCACAAGGGGATAAACACAGAGGGGACAAGATTACATCGACCCCAGTGCGTAACTGGTACTTGATTTATCGGCCCCGAAAAGGTGAAAGGAAAAGTCGACCTCGGAGGAATTTGAACTCAGAACAAAAAGACAGACGAAAAACCTGTTTCTTTACTACCCACAAGGGGCTAAATACAGAGGGGACAAACAAGGACAGACAAACAGATTAAGCCGATTACATCGACCCCAGTGCGTAACTGGTACTTGATTTATAGGCCCCGAAAGGATGAATGGCAATGTCGACCACGGCGGAATTTGAACTCAGAAAGTAAAGACAGACGAAAAACCTGTTTCTTTACTACCCACAAGGGGCTAAAAAGAGAGGGGACAAACAAGGACAGACAACAGATTAAGTCGATTACATCGACCCCAGTGCGTATCTGCACACCTGCTCAGACATTTGCAGCTGTTTGACAAGTATAGATCCTATTTTCCCGGATATTCAAATGTAGACATGAAGGAATTGCCCCTGGTTATCCAGGTTGTATCTAGATAGGGTTTTCTGTAGGCCTGTAGGTAAAGATAACATATGATGTCCACTTTTCAAACTGGTCGGCTACACAGACCACAAATTTGTGATCTGTATGGTCGCCGTAGATAGGCTTAGAAGGCAGAGAGCCGGTTGCTGGAATCTGAACGAATTACTCCCGGTGTGTCAGTGCTACAGAGACCGAATTAGAGAATTAGTCAGGAGGACGTTGACAAGGGCAATTCTCAATATGCGGGGGTTTGCTTTGAAAATGGCAATTAGACTAGAATCAGTTTATTATTATTATTATTATTATTATTATTATTATTATTATTATTATTATTATTATTATTATTATTGTTATTATTATTATCATCATCATCATTATTATTATTATTATTATTATATTATTATTATTATTATTATTATTATTATTATTATTGAGTGAGAGAGCAGTTCATGCCATCAAAGTGACACTGGGGTAAAATATACGAAGTCCAATATACCCATCATGACTACCCGTCTGATAAGGGTACACCAGGCACATACATCACAACCATATGTGCGCGACATGGTGATCTCATATCAAGGTAAACAGCGCATGACCTTGCAGGTGGGGCCCAGGTAGAATTTTCTGACGGTCGAGTTGCCCATCCCGCGCAAAAGGTCAATGAATAAGGGTTGTTTAAGGATGTTGAAAGAACCACCCATGTTTCCAGAGGTGAATTATTCAAACCCCAAAGAATCCCTCTCAACACACGGCTATGATGCTCCCCCACTACTTCTGCTCGTGATCAGAGATGCAGATATCGTCAGCCACTAAGGGACATGCTCAACTGGTTAAGGTCAAACAACTGACAAGCAAATCTGTGGTATTGAGCAGAATATTTGCTGTAGCCCATCTTTTATACCAAGACAAAACAATGTACATGATAACACTTCCAATCAGTTAAGATCAGAAGCCATGGTATCACTGCCTGGTACTGCTATTATTATTATTATTATTATTATTATTATTATTATTATTATTATTATTATTATTATTATTATTTAAAAAGTTTGATTCGATCCCATAAAGTTTCGTAGCTTCGTTACAGGAATCTGGCTTGTTGAAGATTGGCGCACCAGAACCAGAATGTATCCAGAATGTTGGTGGAACATCCCAATAGAATCAGAAAGCCGGATTAAACACAACGGACCCGATATTGTTCTAAGGGACGGAAAATAAGTCAAGCACTTTTGAAGAGATCGTCTGCCCAGTCCTATGTCAATATCTCATCGTATTAAAGCGGCGAGCTGGCAGAAACGTTAGCACGCCGGGCGAGATGCCTAGCGGTATTTCGTATTTACGATCTGAGTTCAAATTCCGCCGAGGTCGACTTTGCCTTTCATTCTTTCTCGGTCGATAAATTCAGTACGAGCTGCGTACTAGGGTCGATCTCAACGACTGGTCCCCTCCCCAAATATTGTGCCTCGAGTAGAAAAGAATATCTCATCATATATTAAAGAAAAAGAGGGATCTATGGAGAACTGTTTGAAAAAATACAGTTCTGATATACAGGCCATAGATTTTCATTTCTACCTACTAACAGAGATGCACTGGGCTAAGTAAAAACAGATCGACATAAAAACTACATATGCTGGGGTAGATCAGGTACCCTGAGTCCCTTCTGTAGCAATCGTTCCAATTATTTAACACGGTTCAATTATTTAATAAAAGAGTAAAAAACACAAGAAGTACCGAAGAGGAAAGTGACGATGAGAAGTCGGGTGGAATGAAAGAGTAACTTACGGTGGTCTTAAATGAAGATTTTCTGCCTGTGCCGTTGAGTTTCCAGAATCAAGCGTTTCGTTAGAAACCGACAATTCTTCACTCAGTGTGGGACTTACATTCACTGGCCCATCAGTCGTCTGCTGTCCTTCTGTCAGCCAAAGACCAACACCGAAAACAAATAAGAACAGAACCAAATTCTTCATAGCTGTTATTTTCTTCTTTTTAGTGCTCCCTCTGTTTACTGACACACGAAAAACTTGTATAATCAGAAGGAATAGATTCGACTAAATAACGAACAGGGGATAAATGTCTAAACTTTTTGTTGGTGTTGCCTTGTCTTTTGATGGTTCTTGAAGCACAAAAATCTTTTAAACAACAGCAGCGGAATTGGGCGCAGAAGAATCCCGTTGCGAAATCGATCTGGCTCTGTCACACCTCCACCAAGACACTCATATTTATAACAAACCGCCAGCAAAGAGGTGTTTGCGTATCAAATCTGAGAGGTGGGAAGTAAAACATCAAAGGACCATTGACATCACACGGATCCATTGTCAGGTGAAAGACCGCAGGTGAGAACAGGACGCAAATCAACTGCTCAAACAAGATTGTCAACGACTACCATCACAGGTTTATGCATGTGACCATCACACACACACACACACACACACCACACACACACACACACACACACACACACACACACACACATACTGCACCACCGCCACCATCACCAAACACACACATATAAATGCATACAAATAAATGTGTTTGTACATGCATCCCCGAGAGAGTTTGTGTGTGTGTGAATTAATATGTCGTGCGTGTGTGTGTGAGCATATATATATATGCTCATATATATATATACATATATATGTACATGTATTTCCTGAGTCAAAATCGGTGCGTGACCAGGTCATTGACATGAGCAATGATACCTCTTTCCAAGTGCATATTACTAAGTTGGTGATAAAATGCAGACGGCTAGCTGGATGGATTCTCTGAACTTTCAGAACTAGAGAGGAGACACTGATGGTCCTTTGGAAATCTTTCGTCCTCAGCCGCTTGGACTACTACTCCCAACTATGGTCACCATACGATATAAAGCTAACAGCAGAACTCGAAGCAATTCAGAGAAGCTACACAAAGAAGATCGTCTAAATGCAACATATCAGCTACTGAGAAAGACTGAAAATATTAAAACTCTTCTCCCTAGAGCGAAGGCGGGAGAGATATGCAGTGATATACATCTGGAAAATCCTGGAGAGACTTGTCCCAAACTTTGGCGTTCAAAGTTACCCCAACCGCAGAGCTTGGGTTTCAGAGGACCGCAGCTCTTCAACATTCTCCCTTGATGCCTGAGAGACTTACATGGTGTGGATGTGGGTTTCTTTAAAACTAAACTGGATCTCTTCTTGTCGGGAGCCCCAGATGAACCTACCTCACGACAGGAGACGCAGATGTGGGCAGCGGCATCGAACTCCCTTGTCGACCAAGTGCCTCGTATCAGAGGTGGATTCACAAACTAGCGTAGCTCGTTCAACGGTGGTGCCCCAGCATGGCCGCAGCCTTCGGGCTGAAACTTTTTTAAGGATTTAAGGATTTATATATATATAAAGATTACAGGGCTTGATACGTTCGATTAAAGACTTAAAGTTGGTTCCAAAGCATAACCTTCGCATAAACAACACAAATAAAAGATGTGTGTATATATATATATATATATATATATATATATATATATATGGGTTTATGCATTTTTATCTATCTATCTATCTATCTATCTATCTATCTATCTATCTATCTATCTATCTATCTATCTATCTATCTATCTATCTATCGATCTATCTATCTATCTATCTATCTAATCTATCTATCTATCTATCTATCTATCTATCTATCTATCTATCTATCTATCTATCTATCTATCTGTCTGTCAGTCTATCTATCTATCTATCTATCTATCTATCTGTCTGTCACTCTATCTATCTATCTATCTATATCTATCTATCTATCTATCTATCTATCTATCTATCTATCTATCTGTCTGTCAGTCTATCTATCTATCTATCTATCTATCTATCATCTATCTATCTATCTATCTATCTATCTGTCTGTCTGTCATCTATCTATCTATCTATCTATCTATCTATCTATCTATCTATCTATCTATCTGTCTGTCTGTCTGTCAGTCTATCTATCTATCTATCTATCTATCTATCTATATCTATCTATCTATCTATCTGTCTGTCTGTCTGTCAGTCTATCTATCTATCTATCATGGAGTAATTCGGAACAAATCGACCATATTAGTTTCATTTTCTCCGTTTTGTGCGTTTGTGCATCCGTAGTTTTCTACACACATCCACACACACGTATTTGATTTAAGTAGTTCCAACGGGGTATCATTACATTTAGTATCAGGTTTATTATAGAGATTATGTAACAAATTTAGCTGTTATTTTTAGCATAATGTGTTTTTATTTGCCCTCGTCCGTTTGTTGCTTTAGTAGAAATCTACGGATGCACAAAACGTAGAAAATAACTATTTGATAACTATTCCCCCTTAGTGGGGAATAGTTATAAAAAAAATAGCCCCAATTGTTTTCCCAAAAACTTCTTATGTCCTCGGAATCTACATAGCTGGAGGTATATTTGTAGAGGATTTCATTAAAAGTATATCCATTTCTATGAAAGTTAAGACGAATTGAAGTGGATTCCGGTAAATTTTCCGAAATTCCCCAGCCCACCCCCTCCTAAAACACTCCCCCACCAAATTTTGCACATAATCCATATCCGTAGAAAATTTCATTAAAAAATATCCATTTTTCTGAAAGTTATGATCAACCAAATTTGGCGGGGGTAGGCAGAAATCTGTGCTTATATTATTATATGTAATATTTAAATGTTAATTATACAAATCTATATATCCATATGTAATAATTATCCCGCAAAAAATATACACTCACTTATATTCGTATATATAAAAAATATATATGCGCATACGTACAGACACTTACACACACACGTATATAAATACTTACACATACACATAAATACACAGATGCACAGATACATACCTACAGAAATATCGAACATAGAAAAAAAACGAAGTGGAAAAATTATACATTTAAATTAAGTTACTTTAGCTATTTAAAACAGGTTTTATAAATAGTTATGTATATACACCCATCCAAGGACAAATTCAAAAAGTTTTACGTATGAATAAATTGAATTTATGCAAAACAGGTTTTATAAATAGTTATGTATATACACCCATCCAAGGACAAATTCAAAAAGTTTTACGTATGAATAAATTGAATTTATGCAAAACAGGTTTTATAAATAGTTATGTATATACACCCATCCAAGGACAAATTCAAAAAGTTTTACGTATGAATAAATTGAATTTATGCAAAACAGGTTTTATAAATAGTTATGTCTATACACCCACCCAAGGACAAATTGAAAAAGTTTTACATTTGAATAAATTGAATTAATGCAAAACAGGTTTTATAAATAGTTATGCATACACGCACCCAAAATCCTAGTTGTAACCTACAGATTTGTCCTGGTTCTTCGGTACATACCTGATATTCCCTCAGTATAGTGACTGCGGGGTTGTCCGCTTATGCAGACACAGCTCTCCCGTGGCCTAGCCCCACATGATGCCCCTGAAATTATCCAGCATTCGCAACAAAGAATTCAAATGACAAACTATATAAAGCAGCGAGAAGGGGCAACCTGGTGCAACCGAATGTTCAATATTGAAAGGTTCCAATAGGGGGCCCTTTTAATTTAACGACAGAGCAAACGCCACTATACATTGTGGTGTTACAGCGTATAAAGACGGGGGGCCGAAACCGACAGCTATTTAGGTCAGTCGCCAGATCGCTACATGGAATCGATCGCGTTGTCCCTTCTTGTGAAATTCTTCTTCATGTCTTTTTTGTACTTCTTCCTTTGTTTTTCCTTTTCTCTCTGTTCTCAATACTCCTTCGTTCCTGATTGTCACTAACAAGGTTTCCTTACTATGGGCAACGTATCTCATTAAGCTCTCGAGTTCGATACCCACGCAGTCTTCCGCACTTCTCAGTCCCCTTCCTCCATTTGGTCTCTTCATGCATAGGAAATTAGAGTCTGCACTTGGATTCTATTATTATTATTATTATTATTATTATTATTATTATTATTAGGCGGCGAGTTGGCACAATCCTTAGCACGCCGGGCGAAATGCTAAGCGGTATTTCGTCTGCCGTTACGTTGTGAGTTGTAATTCCGCCGAAGTCGTCTTTGCCTCTCATCATTTCGGGGTCGATAAAATAAATACCAGTTACGCACTGGGGTCGAAAGTCAATGTCGACTTCGGCGGAATTTGAACTCAGAACGTAGCGGCAGACGAAAGACCGCTTAGCATTTCGCACCGGCCTGCTAACGTTTCTGCCAGCTGGCCGGCTTAAATTACTTGCAAGTTTCTAATAAACCCCAATGTATGTTCAAATACGTCTTTTCCTCAAAACCTGGGACTTCCGTTTTGATCTGAATGTATAATGAGGATGATAAGAGGGGTGGTGGAGATAAATACGGGATGATGTGGCTTTTCAAAATATTTCTGGGACTATTCGGCCTTCCGAAAACTTACCTTTTGTGTCCAAAGATTCGATGCTAGTTTTTGAAAAGCACGATGTGTATTTTATTTTGGACTCAAAGCCATAGTCTTCCGCAAAGCAGTCACAGAAATGTAAAAATTTGACTAAACTATCCTGTGTTCCTTCCTAGACAAGGAAAGACGACGTCAATGAACCGTAACCAGAGTGTAGGTTTGTGATCAAGTAGGGATTTGAATATCTCCATTGATTGCATTTCAAATTTGTCATGAAGATATTTGCGAAATTAACCGCCAGAGGGTTACTCATGGCGCAGACCTTCATCTGATGGAACAACTTTTTTTGCCAAACTTCATTGCGTTACTTTGTAACACAAATTTTAATATTTTGCAGAGAATATTTGAGGGAATTCTTTTCTTTGGGCATTTTTGAAAGGCTTTCAGGCATACTTCCACCCCATCGTCGTGATCGATGTTGGGTTATAAGGAAGAAGAAACGTCCACGGCTACCAAAAACCACTACTTCGGTGTTTAGAAAATTCGTTCAATTTGGAAACAAAATGAAAAATATCCCGGATGTAGGGACTTGATCTTTTAGCGACTGGGAGTAGAAAGCCATCCAACCATTCTGAAATTTTTGCAGTGCAACATTCATACCCACTGCAAATTGGGCGCAATGGAGGACATTTTTCGAAATTTTTATGTATTTTTGGAAGACCGTAAAACACAGGCGTTCTTCTTTCTCAACATAATAGCTTAGATTCCGTGTCATTTATGAAGTTCTTTTCCTCCATTTCCAAAATTATTTTATCAATTTCCTCTCTGCAATTGGGGTTGGGTTCTACAAGTATTTCTTCATAAGAAGTTTTGTCATTTAAAACTTCTTCAAAAGCTGAAAGGTACTCGTCCTTGTCCATAATCACAGTAGCACCTCCTTTATCTGCCATTTTAATAGGAATAGAATCGTTGTTTGCTAGGCGATGGGGTGCGCTACACTGGGAACCCGTAAGGTTATTCTAGCTCTTTTTCTTACAGGTTTTAAGGCTTTCCCTAATTCCTGACTGATAAGATTAGAGAAATTCCAACAGTGGCGCAGGAGTGGCTGTGTGGTAAGTAGCTTGTCTACCAACCACATGGTTCCTGGTTCAGTCCCACTGCGTGGCACCTTGGGCAAGTGTCCTACTATAGCCTCGGGCCGACCAAAGCTTTGTGAGTGGATTTGGTAGACGGAAACTGAAAGAAGCCCGTCGATATATATATATATATATATATATATATATATATATATATATATGCGTGTGTGTGTTTGTGTCTGTGTTTGTCCCCTAGCATTGCTTGACAACCGATGCTGGTGTGTTTATATCCCCGTTACTTAGCGGTTCGGCAAAGGAGACCGATAGAATAAGTACTGGGCTTACAAAAGAATAAGTCCCGGGGTCGAGTTGCTCGATTAAAGGCGGTGCTCCAGCATGGCCGCAGTCAAATGACTGAAACAAGTAAAAGAGTAAAAGAGTAAAGAGTGCTTGTGACCGTCCCTCCCGAATTTTATCCGGGTACCAATTTGGATTCTTTAAAATCCAATTATGCCAAATCCGATTATCATCATTTCTTTCAACAGACATGGGGTTTTCTGACACCCGTTACCAATTCTTTCAAAAAATATACTAGAAGCTTATGACGGCTGACAAACTGATATACTCCTTGTGTTAATTTATTTTTGTCAAAGTTCTTAGTACTTGGGCAGAAACTCAATCCAAGTTCTAAGACAGAAGTATTGATAAATTCATTACCATCTTATTTTCTAATATGGTTGATGTTCTTGGTCTAGCGTTTTCCCCACCAGTACTTGCATCAGATTTCTTACTCTGTTTTTTTTTGGGGGGGGGGGGGGCTTTGATGGAAATACTCACATAAAACATGGAATCTATTAGGTGTCAAAAAATGCTGTTGATAATTCTGTGAGGGGTTCATAACATCTACTCGTTTTTGCCGGAGTAACCCATTCCTGGGTGGGTGATAAAAAAGTGTGTGATTTCATTGGTTTTTGTTGGAATTTAAAACACTTACAGTTTTGGAAAAGGAATAAAAATAAAAATGAAAACAGAAAAGCCGTTAGAAAACCGATTCTAGCAGCGACTCCATCTAAGAATGTCCGAAGAAGGAATTTTATTCCGAAATATCATATCAGACTATGGATAACTAAATTGCAACAGGTATATAGCCTGTTGTCTGTATTAGAGTGCATTGTTGTACCATTCAAAACATTTTTTATTCTTTACAAACAATACACAATGCTTCAAGCGAACTACAATACTCTCCTAAGGGCGGCGAGCTGGCAGAATCGTTAGCACGCCGGGCAAAATGCGTAGCCGTATTTCGTCTGCCGTTACATTCTGAGTTCAAATTCCGCCGAGGTTGACTTTGCCTTTTATCCTTTCGGGGTCGATAAATTAAGTACCAGTTACGCACTGGGGGTCGATGTAATCGACTTAATCCGTTTGTCTGTCCTTGTTTGTCCCGTCTATGTTTAGCCCCTTGTGGGTAGTAAAGAAATAAGGAATTTTATTCCGAAATATCATATCAGACTATGGTTAATTAAATTGCAACAGGTATGTAGCCTGTTGTCTGTATTATAGTGCATTGTTGTACCATTCAAAACTTTTTTATTCTTTACAAACAATACACAATGCTTCAAGCGAACTACAATACTCTCCTAACAAATTTATTGTTCTCAAGACAAAATTGAAAATGGCTTCACATTTTTGATTAATCAAATAGACACTTTACTGAAGATTTTCCAGTCACCAGTTCAAATGTATATGCAAGCGCAAAAAGACCACAGTCGTATGGGCCAGCCTGGGGATTAATTATTTCAACTTGTTTAAATTGTAGGTGTTATATTGTTTTGTGGCGAAGAGTAGAGACTAGTTATCTGTGTGGTTAGTTCTTCTAAGACGTCTCCAAAATAATTTGTTTAACATATTGTTTGTTTTTGTGTAATCTAGGAACAATGTGCGGTGTGGACAATAAGTAAATAAAAAAATACGCATGTGAAAAAATAGTTAGTTTTCACAGGAATACTCTCTCTCTCTCTTTTACTCTTTTACTTGTTTCAGTCATTTGACTGCGGCCATGCTGGAGCACCGCCTTTAATCGAGCAAATCGACCCCGGGATTTATTCTTTTGTAAGCCCAGTACTTATTCTATCGGTCTCTTTTTGCCGAACCGCTAAGTAACGGGGACATAAACACACCAGCATCGGTGGACAAGCAATGCTAGGGGGACAAACACAGACACACAAACACACACATACTCATATATATATATATACATATATAAGACAGGCTTCTTTCAGTTTCCGTCTACCAAATCCACTCACAAGGCTTTGGTCGGTCCGAGGCTATAGTAGAAGACACTTGCCCAAGGTGCCACCCAGTGGGACTGAACCCGGAAACATGTGGTTGGTTAGCAAGCTACTTACCACACAGCCACTCCTGCAGAAGGAATAGCAGAAAAAATTTTCTGTCTTTTTTTCAATCTTGCGTCAACAAGACGCTCTCATATTTCTCCCGAAAGCAAAAAACGACCTCTCAAATTAAACCATTTTAACCAAATTGTTCCCTATCTTATAGGGTCATCGGAGTAGGAAACCTTCAAATTTTTCAGTTTCTTTTGTTTTTGTTTTTTATCCTCAGGTATTCTCATCTTATGGTCTGTCAGGAGCGGATGGCGGTGTATCAGTGCTACTATGGAAATCCTTAGATCTTCATGTTTCGGATATCTTCCTGGATCCGGATGGAAGGGTGGTCACCCTAGACATGAAAAACCAAAACCTTTCTTGTTGTCGTAGGTGACCCGGGAATGATAAAAAAAAAAGTACTGACAAATTTTTCATCAGATTCCCAGGAAACCAACAATCTATGAGACTCAACAAATTGTGTTGACATCAACCACCCGCATTCTCAATATGTTTTTCTTCATTTAATATATACATGTCTTAGGTCTCTCGTTCATATTCGTTGGAAGAAGAAATAAAATGCAAATCAATCGGATAATAATAATAATAATAATAATAATAATAATAATAATAATAATAATAATAATAATGATCATAATAACAATAATAACAATAATAACAATAATAACAATAATAGCAATAATAACAATAATAACAATAATAACAATAACAATAACGATAACGATAACGATGACGATGACGATGACGATGACGACGATGATGATGATGATGATGATGATGATGATGATGATGATAATAATAATAATAATAATAATAATAATAATAATAACAATAATAACAATAATAACAATAATAACAATAATAACAATAATAACAATAATAACAATAACAATAACGATAACGATAACGATGACGATGACGATGATGATGATGATGATGATGATGATGACGATGATGATGATGATATGATGATGATGATGATGATGAATGATGATGATGATGATGATGATGATAATAATAATAATAATAATAATAATAATAATAACAATAATAACAATAATAACAATAATAACAATAATAACAGTAACAATAACGATAACGATAACGATAACGATAACGATAACGATAACGATGACGATGACGATGACGATGACGATGATGATGATGATGATGAAGATGATGATGATGATGATGATGATGATGATGATGATGATGATGATGATGATGATGATGATGATGATGATGATGATGATGATAATAATAATAATAATAATAATAATAATAATAATAATAATAATAATAATAGATGCCCTGATGCAGTACGAGGCAGTGGCTCTCGTGGCTTCTGATCTTAACTGATTGGAAGTGTTATCATGTACGTTGTTTTGTCTTGGTATAAAAGATGGGCTACATCAAATATTCTGCTCAATACCACAGATTTGCTTGTCAGTTGTTTGACCTTAACCAGTTGAGCATGTCCCTTAGTGGCTGACGATATGTGCATCTCTGATCACGAGCAGAAGTAGTGGGAGAGCATCATAGCCGTGTGTTGAGAGGGATTGTTTGGGGTTTGAATAATTCAGCTCTGGAAACATGGGTGTTTCGTTCAACATCCTTAAACAACCCTTATTCAGGGACCTTTCGAGTGGGATGGGTTACTCGACCTGAAAAAAATTCTAACTGGGCCCCACCTGCAAGGTCATGTGCTGTTCATCTTGATATAAGATCACCATGTCGAGCACATATGGTTGTGATGCACGTGCCTAGTGCACCGTTATCAGACGGGTAGTCATGATGGGTATATTGGGCTTCGTATATTTTACCCCAGTGTCATTTTGATGGCATGCACTGCACTCTCACTCAATAATAATATAATAATAATAATAATAATAATAATAATAATAATAATAATAATAATAATAATAATAATAATAAGAGAAAACATATACGTTTATGGAAGAGAATAACCTCTTTCCCACGAAACAAAAAGGATGCAGACGAGGCTCATACGGATGCAAAGATCAGCTCCTAATTAATCGCATGATCCTTGAGAACTGCCATAACAAGCGCAGAAATCTCAGCACTTCATGGATTGATTATAAAAAGCCTTTGACAGCATACCACATTCGTGGATTCTGAAATCGTTGGACATTTTCAAAATTTCTCCTGTGATTTCAGATTTTTTAAAGTATAATATGTCACTATGGAACACGAAGCTCCAATTATATCATTCTAAGGGAGTATTGCACTCAAATAACATTAGCAAAAAATGTGGAATTTTCCAAGGTGACTCACTTTCACCACTAATTTTCTGCATAGCAGAATAGCTTGAAGAATTATTACATACTATGAAAGGATTCAGTGATGATATCGGGATGGAGATTGGCCTTGAAAAGTGTGCCAAAGCCACTTTTAAGAAAGGGAAATTGGTAAAGTCTAGTTCAATCGAATTAGATGTCGAAATCGTAATAAAGGAACTTGAGCAGGAACAAACCTATAAATACCTAGGAATAAATGAAGGCTCTGGTATCCAGCATGCAAGCATGGAAGAGAAGGTTTAGAAAGAATATTTATAGAAAAGTTTGAGCAGTCCTGAAATCTGAGATGAATGCATATAATAAGGTTTTAGCCATAAATTCCTTAGCAGTAACAGTTGTTCTTTATAGCTTCAATGTGCTTAACTGGAATACTTGTGAAATAATGAAAATTGACCGAAAAATCCACAAGCTACTGACTTGTAATAAGATGCACCATCCAAAGACAGACGTGAATCGCCTTTACCTTCCCAGAGCTCAAGGAGGCCGAGGTTTGATCCAGCTTGAACTTACATACAAAACCACCCACAATCGGACTGGCCAAATACCTTGAGACAACAAACGATTGGATGCTAAAACTTGTTGAAAAACATGAAAGACCTAAAAAACTTCACTCTATTCTCAAAGAGAGCAAAATATTCGCTGCTGATCTCTTAGATACCCACCAGATTGAGCAGACTGAAGGAAATACGCCAACTGCAGGTGCAAAGAAACTAAAATTAATTGCAAATTTAGCTAGCAATGGGAACAGAAACCTCTCGATGGCAAGTATGTGGCCCGTAGCAAAAAACCTGATGTCGACCAGAAACACACGCACCAGTGGTTACGAAGCTCAGGGCTAAAAGCAGAGAGTAAATTTTTTTAATACTCTTTGATAGTTATATATATTATTAAAAAAAAATTAAAATATTAAATTAAAAGTAAAATTAAATTAAAATTAAAATATTAATAAATATAAAAATAATAATAATAATATATATATATAAATTTATAGGTATAAATTAATAATTAAAAAATATAAAAAATTTTTTTTTTCATTTTAACTTTAATTAATTTAAATTTGAATTTTATAAATTACTAGCAGTATCGCCCGGCGTTGCTCAGGTTTGTAAGGGAAATAACTATAAAGCATTTTTAGAGAGTTATAGCAAAAAAATAGCAAAAAAATGGAAAAAAAATGATGGTAAATTTTTTTTGAAAGTTTAAAAAAGGTGGAGTGCGTCCCCTGACGGTCTGGTGGTTGGGTTTCTAATTCTCGACCCCATGTCGAATTTATCGATTTTTTTCAGAACTGGGGGAACTTTTCAAAATTTTCGCTGCGTTAGTTTTGAATTATGACAGGGCTATGTGTGTGTCAAGTTTCATCAGAATCGGTTGAAAGCCGTGGTCAGGGTGAGGGTACGAGAAAACAGACACACAGAAAACACGCACAGACAAACTGCCGTTTATATAGAGAGAGATATATTTTGTACATTATATTAATTAATTTTATTTTTTTGGTTTTATGTCTTTCACTGTTTGATTTGCCTAATAGGGTTTTATCTCTAATTTAAT
Source organism: Octopus sinensis (assembly GCF_006345805.1). NCBI lineage: Eukaryota > Metazoa > Mollusca > Cephalopoda > Octopoda > Octopodidae > Octopus > Octopus sinensis. The sequence goes on from NW_021836437.1 coordinate 18,364, forward strand.
ATATATATAATATATATATATATATTATTATATATATATATATAATATATATATATATATATATATATATAATATATTTATATGTATATATATCTATATATATATATAAATATACATATATATATACATATATATATATATATATACATATACGTATGTATATATATATATATATATACATATATATATATATATATATATATATATATATATATATATATATATATATATATATATATATTATATAATATATATATATATATATATATATATATATATATATATATATATATGCATGCACAGCCAAATTGATGAGTATTTAATGACCATAATTTCAAACTAATTAACGACAGAAAATATTTATGAAGATTAATGTATGACCAAGTTAATGGCGGCAAAATGGCGACCTACTACTAAACAACTGTAGCTACTAATACTATCTCCTATACTGTACATTAGATATGTAGTCCAAGATAAACTAGGCCTGATAAAAGACTCGATGGTCACAACTGAAAGATCTTTGATCATCGGTCTGTCTGGATCAGGACTGACCTGGGCTAAGCAACAACTATTGCTACTAACTCCTGTACTATACATTAGATAATGTAGTCCTAGATACACTAGGCCTGAATAATAGATGGGATGGTCACAGAAGGAACATATTTGGTCATAGGCCTGTCTGGATCAGCACTGACCTAGGGTTAAGCAACAACTATAGCTACTGACTCCTTTACTATACATAAGATAAGGTAGTCCTAGATACACTACTGCCTGAATTATAGATGCGATGTCACAGCTTGAAGATCTTTGGTCATAGTCCTGTCTGGATTAGGACTGACCTAGGGCTAAGCAACAAATATAGCTACTAATCCTGTACTATACATTAGATAATGTAGTCTTAGAAACACTCGGCCTGAATTATAGAGGGAGGTCACAGAAGGAACATCTTTGAACATACGCCTGTCTGGATCAGGACTGACCTAGGGCTAAGCAACAACTATAGCTACTGACTCCTGTACTATACGTCAGATAATGTGGTTCTAGATACACGAGTCCTGAATTATAGACGGGATGGTTACAGCTGGAACATCTTTGATCATACGCCTGTCTGGATTAGGACTGACCTAGGGCTAAGCAACAACTAATGCTACTAACTCTTATACTATACATTAGATAATAAAGTCTTAGATACACTAGGCCTGAATTATTGATGGGATGGTCACAGCTGGAACGTCTTTGGTCATAGGCCTATCTGGATCAGCACTGACCTAGGGGGACACACAAACATATACACCACACATATATATTATATATATATATATATATATAATAGTATATATATATATATATATATATATACATATATACGATAGGTTTCTTTCAATTTCCGTCTACCAAATCCACTCACAAGGCATTGGTCGGGCCGGAGCTATAGCAGAAGACACTTGCCCAAGATGCCACGCAGTGGGACTAAATCCGGAACCATGTGGTTGGTTAGCAAGCTACTTTATTTCAAAACATTTGCCATAAAGGCAGTACACAGATTAAGTTAGCTTTGCGGGCTGGACGAGGACATTAATGAGGTGAATGATAATGAAAGAAAGATGATAAGGATGGAAGAAGACAAAAAGCGCCCGCCGACTTTCGCTTCTCTAAAACATTGTTCTTTTTAAAGATAAACACAAAACGAGGTATTAAACCTCTTACAATTTTTCCAATTTTTGGACTTAGCAGTCCATTATTAATACAAACGAGTATTAATCCTCTTACAATTTCTTCAATTATGGACTTAAGTCCATACTAATAATACATATCGTCCTCGAAATAGCTTGTGCCCGCGCCTCCACCATCAACCACGCCTCCCTCAGAACGTAATCAAGTGTCCGAGTTCGCGTCGTCCGGGACCAAGTTATAATCTTCATTGAGCTCCTTTAGCCCAAGCGTCACGTCGAACGCCACGGCCTCCACAGCTACCTGCGGAGGCCATTCGGGGTCCTGTGTGAAGACTAAAGTTGCTCCCTGGTAGTGCTCTTCCATCACTTTTTCAATTTCTCCTCCTCTCTAGAAGAGGACCAATACGTTCAGTTCTTTCGTTGGCGGCACAGTTCCCGCCAACGGTATTCCTTTTCTGTCGTGGCACAACCCCAACCGACGTAGTTCCGAGACATTCCGTGGCTACACTGACAGCCGGTAATGTCCCGTTTTTCTTCCTCTTTTTCTTTTTTTCCCTTTTCAACTGAGTGAGGGTGCGTCTCCTCCGTGGCTGGGAGATTCGCCATCCTCTCCTCATCCCTATTATCCTTTGGTGAGCACCCATTGTTGCTCACCTTCCTCTTTCGGCCTCTGTTTGAGGAGTCCTCTGCTTTCTCGGCCGTTATCGTTCCCTCTTCTAGAGTGGTTTTACTTAACTGTTCCGGGATCCTATTTTGTTCCCGAGGACAGTTCTTCTTTATGTGGCCGGACTCCAAGCACCGAGGTCGACTTTGCCTTTCATCCTTTCGGGGTCGATAAATAAAAGTACCAGTTTCGCACTGGGGTCGATGTAATCGACTTAATCCGTTTGTCTGTCCTCTCTATGTTTAGCCCCTTGTGGGGTAGTAAAGAAATATATATATATATATATATATATGTATATATATATATATATATATATATATATATATATATATATATTATATATATATATATATATCTTTCTCTTTTGCGTTTTACCTGTTTCAGTTATTTTCACTGCGGCTATGCTGGAGCGCCGCCTTTAATCGAGCAACTCGACCCCGGAACTTATTCTTTGTAAGCCCAGTAGTTATTCTATCTGTTTATTTTGCCGAACCGCTAAGTGACGCGGACATAAACACACCAGCATCGGTTGTCAAGCAATGCGAGTGACACACACACAGACACACAAACATACAATCACATACATATATACATATATACGACGGGCTTCTTACAGTTTCCCTCTGCGGAATCCACTCACAAGGCATTGGTCGGCCCGAGGCTATAGTAAAAGACACTTGACCAAGGTGCCACGCAGTGGGACTGAGCCCGGAACCATGTGGTTGGTAAACAAGCTACTTACCGCACGACCACTCTTGTGTGTGTTCGCGCGCGCAAGTGTGTGTGTTTGAAATTAAATCCGAGCAAACACCGAAATTTTACTCAATAACACAGAGAAACAATCAATGTTTTGTTTAGAGTCTCCTTTAATTAATTAGATTAATTTAGTAAATTAATAAAAATACAAGAGGAAACGAAATTATGTTAGTATAATAATATGTAAGAGACACATTTGGATGATGAGTTCGTCTTTTCCGTGAAGATGACCTAGTGTGGAAGTTACGTAATAAACGGTGAGTCCAGTTCTAAGGAGATCAATCAGAGGGACGATGTCATGCCAGGAATTTGATCGACAGAGATGTTCTGCTGTGAATATTTTTAAATTCGTTAGAATTAGCCGACAGCTGAAATTAAGATGGAAATAAAAAACATATAAGTAAAAATAAAAATATGTAACTCTATACAATAGCGTAACAAGCGAACGACATTCTAATGGACTACCCCTCACAAAGGGGTTTATTATATAAAGTTAATCCAAACAAAAAAACAAAATCAAAAAACAACAACGCAAGGACGGGGAACAAATAAAGTATTATTGGACGCTCAGGAAAGAAGGGAAGAAGGGGGGTTTGACGTTTCGAGCTGAGCTCTTCGTCGGAAACATAGGAGAAGGAAAGATCCCGAGAAGGGAAGACGGAGGAAAACAAATCGCCAACGGTACACACGCGTCCCATATTGAAGTATATATATATATATATATATATATATATATATATATATAATATATATATATATAATATATATTATATATATATAAAGTTAATCCAAACAAGAAAACAAAACAAAAAACAACAACGCAAGGACGTGGAACAAATAGTATTATGGACGCTCAGGAAAGAAGTGAAGAAGGAGGGTTGACGTTTCGAGCGGAGCTCTTCGTCGGACACATAGGAGAAGGAAAGATCCCGAGAAAGGAAGACAGGGGAAAAAAATCGCTAGTGATACACACGAGGTCACATACTAAAAGACGGAAGTAGTAAAAGTAGAAGAATAATGCTTTTTAAAAGACAGGAGAGCTATATCAAAGACAGTGGGTAAAGAAAGTGAGAGGGGGAATGTGTGTGGGTGTAGTGCGTGCGGGGAGGTCAGCGTGTGCGCGTGTGTGTGTATGTGTGCTATGATGACACGTGTGTGTGTGTTTGTGTGCGTGTGTGTGTGTGTATGGCGAACAACTGGCTAGCTGGCTAGTAGTAAAAATTATAATATAATATATATTATATATATATTATTATATATTATTATAAAAATTATTATATACTTGTGTTCATGATAACAAATGCTCACTTTCATGTAGGCCCTTGGGCGGAGGGATTTTTTAGAATGATTTCTTTTCACGGTAAACAGAGTTTGCAAATCCCACGGATGGTAAGTCTGCTCTGCTCTGACGTTGGAGTTGTATTGTGCAGTGGTTTCTTTCAACGTCCATACATGTCTTGCCAAAGTTGTAGTGTAATGCCTTCGTTGCATATTTGGGGAGAACTATAGGAAACTTTAGTAAATATGCTGAAAACTCGAAACCTCGAAAATTGATACCATCACCGTCGCCGTCGCCCTGTTCATCGTCGTTGTTCTCTTTCTTCTACACCTCCTCCACCTCCTTCTCCTCTTCATCATCATCATCATCATCATCATCATTAGCATTATTATTATTATCATCATTATTATTATTATTATTATTATTATTATTATTATTATATCATCATCATCATCATCATCGTCATCATCATCATCATCATCATCGTTTTTATTGTTATTATTATCATCATCATTATCATCATCTTCATCATTATTATTATTATTATTATTATCATCATCATCATCATCATCATCATTATTATTATTATTATCATCATCATCATCATCATCATCATTATCATTATTATTATTATTATCATTATTAATATTATTATTACTTTTTTTTTCCTTCTTTCAGATTTGCTTGCATTTCTTGCCGAGTGTCTTCCCGACTCCTAGGGCAAAGAAACTCATAGTATACATTGTTAGGCCATTAAACCAAACTCAGTAGTTCGTTCATGTTTTTTTTTTTTTTTTAAAGTTAATTAAATACATGAGCAGCAATAGTTCTCACATCGACAATGCTCTTCTCAATACGTGTGATGTACCAGTTAAGACAATCTTTTGCACTTCTTGCAGGGATGGTAAGGCAGGGATCAGTCTCATATAATTTTCGGTTCCCTTCTTTATCATCCCTAGTACTCCTACAATCACTGGTATTGTAACCGCCTTGAGATGCCACATTTTCTCAATTTCAATGAGTAGGTCTTTATATTTTCTGAGCTTGTCAAAATCTTTCGCTGCGATATTATGATCACAGGGGATGCTCATGTCGATCAATAAGCAAACTTTATTGTTTTGGTCTTTCACAACAATATCTGGTTTATTGGCCTTGATGGTTCGGTCTGTATGTACTGGAAAGTCCCACAGAATGGTTACATTTTCTCCTTCTGTTACAGCCTCAGGGTGGTGATTATACCACTTGTCGGCAGTTTTGATATTGTAATGCCGACTTATTAGCCAGTGGAGATATTGGCCAACTCTGTCATGTCTTAAGTCATACTCCACTGGTGCTAAGACTTACATCCAGAGATTAGGTGGTCCACTTGTTTCAATCATGTCGTTGCAGAATCGGCATTTTGGGTCTGCTCCATTTTTCATCACATTGGCCTGGTAGTTCCGGGTTAATAGGCTTTGATCTTGAGCAGCCAGGATGAAACCTTCGCTCTCTGCTTTTAGCCCTGAGCTCCGTAGCCACTGATGGGTTTGCTTCTGGTCAACATCAGCTTGTCTGCTGCGGGTCACATATTTGCCGTACAGAGGTTTCTCCTCCCAACTATCAGCCAATTGCTCGTGCGCTTTTTTCATTGCCATCATTTTCACCTTCTCTGCAACAATAGTTGCCGTACTTCCCTCGGGTTGTACAGTTTGGGTATCCTGCACGAGATCAATAGCAAATTTTTTGCTTTCCTTTATGATAGAATGAAGCTTCTTTCGTCTTTCGTGATTTTCCACGAGCTTTAGCATCGAGTCATTCGATATTTCGAGATATTTGGCCAGTCCAATTGAGGTTGTTTTGTAAGCTAGTTCAAATTAGATCAGGCCTCGACCTCCTTGGACTCTGGGAAGGTAAAGGCGATCTACGTCTGCCTTTGGGTGGTGCATCCTATTACAACTCAGCAGCATGCGTATTTTACTATCTATATTCTTTACTTC
>NW_021836438.1:5000-15000 GCF_006345805.1 Octopus sinensis
TGAAGTCACTGAAAATGTTGGTTTTATTCATTGATAAAAATGTCCGTGGCATCTGGCTATGGTTTTACACTCATTAGTAATATTTTTAGGTTCGTTTAACCCTCAATGAAAACAACACACTTTATTAATCACGATTGCAAATATTAACTCGATGTGAACAGAAGAGGAAATTTCATTATAAATAAAAATGCCTTGTCAAACTCGACCAGTGTTGTTTAATCAATATAAATCGTTCGTTTTGGTGGGTGTTATTAAAAAGGCTTTGGGGTATACAAGAAATCTTTATTTATAAGAAATAAAGATACCAAACTTAGCGGTGTTTTTGTTTTCACATCGATTAGCAAGCAATTTCAGTTTTACCGTTGTTATAATTTGTATTTATATATATATCAACCATTAATAACGCTCTCCAAATTCTCAAAAACCCTTTCTAATGATAGGTTTCTAATCGACTGAAAATTAAAATGGCCTCAATACGTACAATAACCGAATTATTTGCTTTTCTTGTAACATCGGCCTCCTGTATATAATTTAGAAAGACAGTATGAAGTTTAATATAAATTCATTCAAGGTCCTAAGTCTTTCTAATCTTTCTTTTTAATCTTTCTCTTAACAATATTTATTTAAACGTTATTTCCTTATTGCTTTTTTAAAGGTGCTTAAGTTTTACGGAGTTCTTAAAATATCTTCTTTTCTTTATCTTATAGGCAGCATTGATATAAACTAAAGATAAATATTTGTTTATTCCTCATAGGTAAACATATTTAAGCTGAAATTTGACTCTAATCTGATTCTTTCTTTATCACACACTTAAGTACAATAAACATAGCAATTACTTGAGTCTTTCTTGTTCAGACATGTCAGTCAATTGCGTCTCAGACCCATTTAAAGGGAGGGCGTAAATAGTTTTATCCCCTACACTGAAGACTCCGTTGATATATTAAAATTATTTTCTTTTTCTTACAAAGAGAACAAAGGAGATTTTGTGATATTTCTAAAGAGTATAAAAGAATTAAATCAAGTATAGTGGGAATAGAAACGGGCTTCTGGAACTAAGACAGCAGAACTTAGTACTTGCTCTATGGTGCTCGTTACTATATTTAATATGGGTTTCTTTTAAGTCAGGCTAAAGGTTATGGGAAACAAACATGTGGTGTGACATTAATAACTACTCCAATGGCATTAGCTTCTCCTTAATCGGTTAATATGAATGACTTACGTGATTATGTAAGATCGTGACCTGTGCATTTTATTTAGTTTTATTTCAGCTAATATTAGCTCAAGCTATACTACGAATCGTTTTGCTTGAGGAAGGCACAAATAGCCCAAAAGCACACTCTCCCCAATGTCTTAAAAAATTACGTTATGTGTTTTCCACACGGCACACGAAAGTACACAATCACGGTACTGTACCGAACACGCACGAAATTACAACACATAATATGAGTGTCACATGTGAAAAAGCAGTAGAATTGACTTTCTAGTTTTAAAAGTTGTTGTGGGTCCTATGGTCACTAACAAAATAAAAGGAAAGAGACAAAACCTGAAATAAGCTAATTTGTCAGTGATGGTCATATTCGACTAAAGCGTCAACATACATGCGTAGATACAGACACACGCACACACACATATTAAGAAAAAAGGAGGCAGTCAGAATTTTGGATTATATTAGCTGTTTCGTTCGTTTAACTGAATTCTTCAACGATAAAACCATTTTGGTTTTTTATTGTCTTGAAGAGTTCGGTTAAACAAGCGAAAGCGCTATATAAAGGATGTAATGTTCTGCATACTTTATATATAATAAATACATTACTAGCAGGGAGAGAGTACTCCTACTAACACTCCATAAGCTAACAGGAACTAGGAACAGGAACTGGCCCAGTTTCGAGCTAGTTGGCTCTTCGCCAGGCACGCGTACCTGCGCAATGGGGTGATACCTAAGATCCACTTCTGACAGCAACATACTGTAATCAAAGTGGTCACTGATTTGCAACCAGCAATGTAGCTAGTTATTAAATCTCAAGACGAGATAGTGTACTAACGTGTACTAAACAGTAAATCGAGTTGTCACATAAACGTAGCAGATGAATGTTACCACCAGTTTAACCCCAGGCAGATTCTCCACTAGCTGGTTTTCGATGCAATGTTCTGCATCCTTTATATAAAATACATCGCTAGCTTGAAACCGGGCCAGTCCCACGTTCCTGTTAGCTGATAATGTGTTAGTAGGGGTTCGCTCCCCCTGCTAGCGATGTAACATATATAAAGGATGCAGAACGTTCCATCGAAAACCAGTTGGCGGAGAATCTGCCTGAGGTTAAACTAGTAGTAACATTCACCTGCCACTTTGATGTGGCAACTCGATTTACTGTTCAGTACACGTTACTACTGTATCTCGTCTTGAGACTATATTTATTAGTATTATTTGCATAAATATCATATTATCACTATCGTTATTTTAACTAGTATAACTACTAAACATGTTTCCTTAAATCATTTAAACGCATATTTAATCCAGAGTGGACATCTGATAGCCTGTTCGTGTCTAGTGTGTACAAAAGTAAATTTAGAAGTCAAAGCTTAGCACATTTCTTCCAAACAAAGGTCACCTCTATTATCAACTATTCTAGAAGGTTTCATTTTACTAATTATTTCCCAAGGAATCGAAAACAATTTGTTCGTAACTTTTAGTGCCGAAATTAGCTTACTAAGGCTAGTAGTAGTCATTTTTTTTTTACCTATTACTAAGCCAACTTAAATTATTGGCAATTCTCTACTTAATATAACACGAGCTAGCTTATACATACATACATACATATATAAATAATTATATATATGTATATATATATATATATGAGCTAGCTCATGTTATGTATATATATATATATATATAATATATATATATATATATATATTATATATATATACAAACAAGGAGAGCATTGAACTTAAGTTTACCAAAATCCCTAGCACGAAAGAACTATCTAACAATACATAAAGCTAAGGTTGATTCCGACTGAGATACAACGCCGTGGCCAGACCAGACGGACAGAGATTAAATACTGATACCGCAGCCGCTCAGGCAAGAAACCTGTATAGGACAGCAATACCAGAAGTGTAGCGTGGACTCTTGATTGTCCTGTGAAATAGCCAATAGGTTTGCTTATTTCTTTCAAGTAGCATTCCTTCGACTACAACAAACGCAAAACATGTAAAGTGGCCGTCATCTGCGGCCCGCCTCAGCTCGCGTAGCCTGCATGAGCCACACTACACAACCGAGTGATTTACTTTCTATAAAGCGACTCGTAAATTTACATACGGAATATCATCAACGATATTAAATGACAGCCTATCTTGATAATAATGGTAATGATGATGGCATTATAGTGATAATTATGATGATGATGATGATGATGATGATGATGATGTTATCTCTCTCTCTCTCTCCTCTCTCTCTCTCTTTCTCTCTCTGTATGCACACACACACACATACACACATGGTCGTGGGTATGCGTGTGCGTGTATTTGAAAAAGTATGATAAGCACATGATGCAGTTTCCTCCATTTGATCCTATGCACGATCGGTTATTGTGGCTATTTTGATCCTCGGCAATGAATATTCTTAGAGAAATTATATGTTGATCCCCAATGCTACTTTAACGGAACGCTTTAGTACCAATGCATGTATGTCTAACCGATGTACATCTATGTATATATATATATATAAATATATACAAGATATTATATATATATATATATATATATATATATATATATATATATAAATGGAGTCGAACGACGATTTAACAAAATTCCTTTATTCTCGACATATGTTTCGAAGACTGCATATTCTCAATTCCGAAGGAATAAAAGGTGCATTATGCCGCCTTCTCATCAGGAAAGACAAGAAACTTATGTCAGCATCATGACGAACAAAAACTTTTAGATGACTTCCCACACGGCGTCCATAGTGATAATGAGTGTTTCTATAAAATATTCCGTTATAAGCAGTGACGTCAAATTTGGTTGGATGGAGGAGATTCTAAAAAGTTCAAGAGTTCAAAAATGGTTGGAAGGGGAAAGTTCTAAGAATAGGAGGGTGACAGAGAGCAAGTCATATGTATGGTGATGCGTTGTTGTTTGCTTTTGCTAATGAGATTGAGTGCCTATGTGTATGTATGTATATAACTGCATTCGTGTCTATATGTGTGTATGTGTGTGCGTGATTGTGTGTGTGGGGGGATAAATGCCAAATACATCTAGTGGTGAAGTGACAGGTTTGTGTATATACATAATATATATATATATATATATTTATATTTATATATATATATATAATATATATATATATGGAAAAAAATGTCAAGATAGGAAATGCTAAAATAACTATATAAAAAACATTTCAGTACCGGTTTCAGTCATTGAGACTTTTTCAACTGAAAGTATGGAAAGCAATTAAATTTTGGAAGTTAAATTATAAGGCACAAAAAGAAAATTATTCTCCCCAGATATAACAGAATATGTTTCAATACTCGAACTCATATAAAGAATCTTGGAAACCAAATCCCAAAACGAAATACACACACACACGCACAAACACACACACCATATTATATATATATATATATATAATATATATATATATATACACGCACACACACACATATATATATATATATACATCCAGTCAGCTATCCATTGTTGTACTATTCAAAACTTTTTATTCTCTCTCTCTCTCTCTATATATATATATATATATATATATATAGAGAGAGAGAGAGAGAGAGAGAGAAAGATAGAGAGAATAAAAAGTTTTGAATGGTACAACAATGCACTATAATACAGACAATGGGCTATATAACTGTTGTAATTTAGTCTGATATATATTTATATTTATATATGTATATATATACATGTATATATATACATGTATGTATGTATATATATAATATATATATATATATATATAATATATATAATATATATATATATAATATATATATATATAATATATATACACACTCACACACATATATATATATATATATATATATATATATATAATATATATATATATATATATATATATATGCATATATATACATGTATACATATGCATACACACATATTATATACATATATTCATATATACTTATATATACTTGTATGACATTCCTGAATTTCCTATGTGAGATCCTTATGTGAATAGGTGCACACACTTGGGCGTATGCAACGACAGTTCAACCAATGTACCAACTCAACCACATATTTACAAACACCAAGAAATCTATACTCAAAAGCCTTCTCACTTTGTTAGAGACCGGTTTGAATTCTCTCAAGAAGAGCTTAAATAAGACTCAAAGGAACAACATACATACATACACACTTACACACATGCATACATACATACACACATACACACATACGCACATAATACATCCATCCATACATACATGCATGAATGCATACATACGTACGTACCTACGTACGTACATACATACATAGTATGGGGAACACAAAGGTTCGGATTTTAAAGGCAGAACAAATAGAATGCTGGGACGTATATATGCTTTTAAAATTGCTAGTTGGTTTGCATGAATCCAGCTGGTAAATGTCACAAAATGGGAATGGGTAAATGGTCAACTATCTCCTTGCCGGCAGCTTAGAATCTGTTCTATGGAACTTTATACATTAACTGTATTTATCGAGGTTAAAACACGTCAAAGATTTTATCAGTGGCGTTTTAAGCTTTTCAAGTTTTGAAATGAGTTAAAAGAAAATCTAGTTGCTCTGAAATTTCATGACCACAGTAAAAGCTGGAAAAAAAAATGCACAACAAAATACTGTTCTTATTGACATAGTCTAATTGTGTTGTTGTTGCGCATTTTTGTAATGTTCTGATGTTGTTGTGTTTTGATTTTTATATTGCAACGTTAGATTTTTTTTTCCATTTTTTTATCAGGTGAAGAAATTGTTAAAAGAAATACATTCTCCTCGGGCAAACACAATATTGGCTGTATGTTTATAGTTTGATATGGAATTTGTAAAACGGACATAAACGAAAGCTACTTATACTCATGACAAATACAATCCTCAGAGATAAAAACCAATTATCCTAATTCAGATATTTTGAAACCCTAAGGATATTTGTGCTAAAGGGAATCACAGAAGACTTAATACCAAATCAGGCAAATGGAATCTACTTGACTTTAATGAAAAAAAAAAAAAAAAAGGAAACTGCTTTTTGCTTATCATAGCAGAAATTAAAATGTTCAGAATCTTATTTTCCCTATTGAACAAAATTATTTAAAACTAATTTAAAAATACATTTGCAGGGTATGTAAAATGTTTATTTATTTAATTTGTGTTGAGTTGGGAGTTTGGAGGTATTGAAGAGGATAACTTTTGAGTTAACTTTCTTAATCATTGTGCATTACGTTTTTTTTATCGTTATCATTATAAATATCCTATTTAATAGTATAAATACAGATCAGGATATAAGTGAGGCCTTTAACCAATTTGAACTACTTTAAAACTTTAAATGGAATTTTAGCAACAGTTGACGTTTTACTAAAATATCAGATATTCTTTTCTGTGTTTACTAACCGTACAAGAGTGTAGCTTTAATTAAACTGCCTACGAGGTTTTCAGTGAATTTTTTTCTAAATATATTATTGATTGTCTTTTCTTTCTCTTTTAATGTATTTTAATTTTATTTGGTTAAACGTATCACTTGAAATCCAATAAGGTTTCCAGATCATAACAAAAATTGTACATTGCTTTAGATATTGATTTGTAATTATAAAGCAACTTTTCTATGGAGGCTATGTTGGATGTTTTATAAGTGTTAGAGTGATAGTACTAGGAATTTTCTTTTAAATAATACAGCTATTATCCCACAATGAAATCAATTCATATAATACGATGCACAAATAAATTCCTTTTTTGTATATATCAATGACGACTGAAATCACAGCAAACACGTTGAATTCATATAAAAATCCACTGTGTGGATGAAAAACAAAATCTTTGCCAATGGAGATTGAATTAAAAGGGAATTGTATAAAACTGAATATTGCTTGTTATTTAATTTCTCATGCACTCTTGTAACTTCTAAATAATGTTTCCTAGTGTAGGCACAAAACCACAAATTTGGGAGATATAATAAATACAATAGACACCCGTACTTCATTGGTATTTTATCGAAACTGTAACGATCAATGACGATGATGACTAGGTAAAATTTGAAATAAGAAAAATGTGCAACTATTACAGCAAAGCAGTTTATATGTCTGATTTCTAATTATCAACTGTCATAGTAATTACAAAATAATAGCTTGTAATATTTGTGCCTTCAAAATAACTATTTTTGATATTATTACAAGAGTACCAATTTTGTAGGGAAGAGTATGGTCGATTATATCGACTTCAAAACTTAAATAATATATATTTCAAGCCATGGAACATTGATGGCAGAAACCAGCCAAGAAAAAATTGAATCAAGAATATATAGGGACATAAGACAGACGAGAAATGTTTTGACACTACCAGTCTACCACATTATAGTCTTCAAAATAACGATTTGTAACAATGGTACAAAGCCACAAATTTCCAGAGTGGGTATAAATGATATGAAAACCAATTGACGGCGCTGGTAATGACTGCATTAATGCTAGAAGAATCGAAAGAATAACGTTAAACGAATGAGATTTGGTCTCAGTAAAGCAAAGTTTTATTGTCTAGTTCATAGAAGTAGGGCTCGACGCTATGAAAAGACGGGTCATGGAAATAGCAGCAGAGATAACAATGAAAATAAAGTTCTTACTAATAAGAGTAATCTTATAACACAGGAAAGGAGCAGAGTGCCCGATTGCCAAGAAAGGGAGCCGCGAAGACCCGCTTAACTACCGACCAGTTTCCCTTACTTCAATAATCAGCAAGATGTTCGAAACCATCCTCAAGAAAAGTATGTTGCTCCACCTCCAAAACACAGCCTCTATCTCTGATTCCCAACACGGCTTCGTGCCGAAGAGATCATGCTTGACCAACTTACTGGTAATGGAAGAATTGGTGACACGTATTCTGGATGATGGTGATGCTGTTGACATCGTTTTATTGGACTTTGCCAAAGCTTTTGACTCGGTTAACCACCGCCTATTACTTGTCAAGCTTCAAGCATACAGTTTCCATCCGGATATTGTACGATGGGTTGGTGCTTTCCTCTCAGATTGCTCCTTCCAAGTCCAAGTTAATGGTTCGCTGTCCGACGTCTCCAGTGCGAGCAGTGGCGTGCCTCAAGGTTCAGTGCTTGGGCCCTTATTGTTTTTAGTCTTCATAAATGACTTGCCCGACGACCTCACGCAACACACCCTTCTATTTGCCGATGATGTCAAACTGGTCGCTCCTCGCAGTGATATCGTCGATCTTCGTCGATGCCTCCACCAAGTTTGGAGATGTTCTAACGAATGGGACCTGTGTCTGAACGTGTCAAAGTGCTGTCATCTGCCTGTTGGCTCCTCTCCTGCAACTCAACTTGATTTCGAGCCGGGTCGTCTGCTGCAGGAGAGGACCGACCAGGTAAAAGACCTGGGTATCTTGGTGAATTCTTCCTTTTCGCCTTCGGCCCAATGCGTCCATGCTTCCAACAAAGCACACGGAGTTCTGTTTTTGATTCGACGGTCATTCGGAATGCTCACAGCAGCCATATTCCTACCGCTCTATGTCACGCTAGTGAGACCCATATTGGAGTACGGGATTCAAGCCTCTTCTCCTTATCTCCTCAAAGACATACATCATCTCGAAAGAATCCAAAAGCTGGCTACCCGCATGGTTCTTGATCTCAAGCATTTGTCTTATGAAGAAAGGCTGAAGACGCTCGACCTTTATTCTCTAGAAAAACGACGACGCCGTGCTGATCTCATTCTCGCTCACAACATCATAAGCGGAAAGTGTAACCTCTCGAAAGAGCTGTTCTTCACTCCTACTCCAGAGCGTCGGCTGCGGGGTCACTCCAAAAAGCTCTATCTGCGACGATTTCATCGCAATCGAAGAAGAGGGGCTTTCTCCGTCCGGGTTGCGGATCCGTGGAATAAGCTGCCGGACGAGATAGTGAAGATGCCACCGACCGCTCGGTTCAAAGACTCTCTTGACCAGAAATGGCCTGGACTCTTTGCATGAACACCCTCCCTGTACATAACTCCATGTCCCCCTACATGGTCTTGCCTTTGCTTTTTGAGCCAAAAAAACTTACTTGATGAGAGACATATAGATGATCTAAAAGAAGACAATAAGACTAATGGCGACATGACAGATGACCAAAAGACAATCTACAACAGAATAAAGATAAGACTACAGGAGAACGATAGCGACATTATTTGCAACCTTAAAAAGGTTGATAGATGGAAATTGAACCAAGAAACGAAAAATGTCAATGAAATTCTGAAATACATCAGAACAAACAAGACCACTGAAACAATTTGATCAAGGCAGTAAGAATTGTTGTGACAGAAAATGTGGGCGTTGATGTCAAGAAAAAGAAACATAGAAGGAGTGACAAAAAAAAAAAAGATCCATGGTGGTAAAGAAGAATCCAGGCAGGGTAAGACATGCTCTCGAAGGAAATTTGTGTGTTTGACAGAAAAGAGAAAGGGGAGCTAAAAAGTGAACGAAAATACGGGGCGCTGAAAAGGAAGTATAATATTGAAAGAAAGGGCTTGAAAGTAGTAGTGGAGGAACTGAAACACAAATAGGTGAATTTACATAAAAATGTTTATATATATATATATATATATATATATATATAAATTTAAAATAATAAGGGTGAAAAATTGAATATTAATTTGATTAATATCAATTTAAATCCAGTGGTCTGGCGTATTGAAAAATCTGAAGTTTCAGAAAAATTCATATTACATACATATGAATGGGATGGCCACTTACAGGTCATCCCTTTTATATGTATATATATATATATATATATATATATATATATATATATATA
>NW_021836438.1:22500-24468 GCF_006345805.1 Octopus sinensis
CTAGCATTGCTTGACAACCGATGCTGGTGAGTTTATGTCCCTGTCACTTAGCGGTTCGGCAAAAAGAGACCGATAGAATAAGTACTGGGCTTACAAAGAATAAGTCCCGGGGTCGATTTGCTCGACTAAAGGCGGTGCTCCAGCATGGCCGCAGTGAAATGACTGAATCAAGTAAAAAGAGTAAAGAGTAAGAGAGTAATGGCAAGAGAATTAAGGATGTTGAGATTAATGATTATAAGTATGTGAGTATTTTGTAGTACGACATAATCGAGGATAGTGAGACGAAGGAAAGATTTAGGCGGGAATACTTAAGAACCAAATTAATTTATGGAAAGCAGAACAGGGCAATGAATACATAGGTTGTTTCTCGAATGAGATACGGTGCAGTTGTTAGATGGACGAAGAACGAACTTGAGGAAACACAGAAAACAAAAAAAGTAATAAGACTGAAAACAAAGAACTACACCTTAAAAGCGATATAGAAAGGCTATATATACAATGTATAGAAGGTGGTAGAGGCCTTATACAGCTGGAAAACTATTATAAAATAACCACCATAGGACTGCAAAAATATTTACTTCAAAAGGAAGGAAAACTGATACAAATAGCGGCAAAACACGAGCAAAACAAAAAGCTGTTCTCAGTATTTAAGGAAGCTGACAAATACAAACAAGAAATTTTACACGTAACAAATAAGAAGAAGAAGAAGAAAGAAGAAGAAGAAAGAAGAAGAAGAAGAGAAGAAGAAAGAAGAAGAAGAAGAAGAAAAGAAAAGAAGAAGAAGAAGAAGAAGAAGAAGAAGAAGAAGAAGAAGAAGAAGAAGAAGAGAACAAAAAGCTATAAAAGACAATGAAATCCAAACTAAAAACTAGAACAGCTATGGACCATGATAAAACGATGGCAAATACTGGACTGAAATAAATGCAAAAGAATATACAAAAGAAAAATCCCAGCAATGGTTGAGAAGCTCAGGACTCAAAGCAGAGACAGAGGATTTTTAATTGCAGCACAAGACCAAAGCCTCCCCACCAGAAATTACCAAAACATATAATGAAAAGAAATATACATGTAACTGCAGAATATGTGGAGATGGACAAGAAACAATAAATCATATTATCTCTGGTTCCCAGTCCTGGCTAAGAAGGAATATATTCACAGACAGACAGAGTTGGAACCTACATACATTGGAAGCTATGCCAACATTATGGAATGACAACAGAAAAAAGATGGTATAGGCACATCCGAGAAAAGGTCACAGAAAACGAGAAAGCAACCATACTCTGGATATGCAGATCACAGATATAGAGAATTAAGGCCAACAGACCAAATATAGTTGTCAGAGATCATGAAGAAAAAAATGCTTTCTACTGATGTATCAATACCAGCAGATGACAACAAAATGTCTCTAAAGAAATGGAGAAACTTTCAAATACAAAGACCTGGAAATACAGGAGACTTGAATGTGGACTCAAAAACAGAAACAATTCCTATCATAGTAGGTACATTAGGCGTGATAAAAAATATTCAGACAAATACATAACAAAATCATCCGGACTTACAACACATATACATACGAATATCGCACTACTGGGCACTGCTCACATCCTACGCAAACAAACTTTCAATACAGTAACCATCAGAGCATCACAACAAAACACAAGCACAACCCAAGCCACACAAAGCCGCGCTTGGTAGTGATGTGAAAACACGATATAAAAAAAAGCACTGAATATAATAATTAATAATAATAATAATAATATAATAATAACAACAACAAAACAACAACAACAACAACAACAACAATAATAATAATAATAATAATAATATTATTATTATTATTATTATTATTATTATTATTATTATTATTATTATTCAGTAGTTTTATTTTTATAGCGTGCTTTCACTTCACTACCGAGCACAGCTCTGTGTGCCTTGGGCATGTGCTGTGATTTGTTGTGATGCTCTGAT
>NW_021836439.1:0-5000 GCF_006345805.1 Octopus sinensis
AACGGCGACCACACCTGTTCACCGTCATCTACATAGAGCCAGAGATGTCGCAGTCTCAGCGCGTGTCTGCGCATCATCAACCACGGCATGCCCAGCCCTCCTTTTAACGGGTGTTGACAGCAAATGGATCGCCTGACCATCGGGACGCATCCTTTCCACAAGAAGCGAAAGAGGATGCGTTGTAGTTTGGTGATGGTAGGTCGGGACAAGGTACGACGGTCAGGCGGTAGTAGATGACGGACGCGATGTAACGTGTTCGCCACCTCCGCTCGACCTTTTAGGGACAGTTTCCTCTCGGCCCATTGCCGGGCGAGAGTGACCACCCTACTCGTTATCTCGTTCCAGTTCTTCTCCACTTGGAGGTCCGACCAAACCAGACCCCGAGCAACTCAACCGGCCGCCGTCGGTCCAGCGTCCCACGACGGAGGCGCTGTGGACGCATGGGCTTGCTTCTCCAGGTGCCTAGTCGCAAGCCCACTGACTTTTCCCGGTTGATTTTCGCTCCTGTCACCGCTTCGTAGTTTTTTCAGTGTCTCGCCGACCAGCTCGATGTGCTCGTGGCTAGACACTATGACGGTGACGTCGTCCGCGTATGCAGACACGCTCGTCCCCATCCCAATTCTCGCGGGATGCCCCTTAGATTCGCCAGCTTCCGCAGTAGTGGCTCAAGAGTCAATACGTATAGAAGCGCCGAGAGGGGGCATCCCTGACGGACCGAACGTGCAATGTGGAAAGGTCTCGATAGATGTCCATTTACGCGAATTACCGAACGGATGCCTCTGTACAAGGCAGCTATCCAGCCGCGGAAGACGGGACCGAAACCACCAGCCGCTCTCAGGACTGCCTCAAGTATCGATGGTCTACCCTATCAAAGGCTTCGATTGATTCAAGTTGATCAGGGCCCCACCCATGCCAGGTTCGTTAACTACCCTGTCTATGATGTAGCGCATCAGATGGAGGTTGTCATGGATGGTCCGGCCTGCACGGGCGCATGTTTGCGCCTTGTCGACCAGTTTCTCGATGACAAGCGCCAACCTCTTGGCTAGCACCTTGGCCAAATTTTCAAGTCTGCATTAAAGCAGAGTGATGGGCCTAAAGTTATCTATTACATTTCCCTTGTTTAGATCTTTCTCACAGTGTTACGGCTCCTCGGCTCACAAACCAGGAATGCTCCCCGTTTTGCTGCCAGTTGCAGTACACCGCCGCCAAGAGATCTCCAAAACAAGTCTGGCATACATTGTAAAGCTCGTAGGGTAGACCATCCAAACCCGGTGATTTGTCCCTCGAGCATTCTGCCATCGCTTCCCGCACTTCCGCCGCCGTGATGGCACCTTCGCAGCAACCTGCCTTCTTGTCGAGAGTCGTGGTAGGCTATGTAGGTAGGCACTGAAGTCCACCCTACGTTCTTGCCCTCCACTCGTTCCGAACAGTCGGGCAAAATGCTGCTGAAAGGCCTCACACATTTTACTGGCTCGAGCAATTCGCGCCCCTTTCATCTACCAGTGACCGAATGGTGGCTTTGTTGCCCTGTTGCGCCTCTGCCACCCGGGCCTCTCCCGCGGCTCCAACACCTTCGTTCCTTAAGCACGCATCCTAGCTCTGACAGCACATCCTTCGTGTTTGGCGTTGAAGTGTTGGTCGAGGGCCAACCTTGCCGCCAAAACGTCGGATGCGATGCCGCTTCTAATTGCCTCTTCTAGCTTCTTAACTAGCTCACCCTCTACTCTATTTCTATCTATGGCTAGTGCTTTGCTGTACCTAATCGCTTCTGCTTTTACTGCTCTCTTGAGGGCAAACCACCATTTGTTGTTGATGATGGCTCCCGTCAAAGCCCTCTTTACTAGTGTGCTAATCCGGTCTCTGAATACCTGTCTCGATGGGAAAGACGCGTTTAGTTTCCAGTATCCGGGACCCTGCCTAAGTGTCTTACCTAAGTCTAGCGTACATGTCACAAGTTTGTGATCCGTGTAGCTGACTATGTGGATTGTGGACATCCTATGCTATCTCTATCTACTGTCCTACACAGTATCCTATCTAGATACGATCTCGACGACCCGATGCGGTGCTCCATCCCGTTGGCGCATTCGGTGGTCTAGTTGGAACCTGTCAGACAGTTGAAAGCGTCTGAGCAGGTCTCTGAGGCATTTACATCCCCGTCTATTCCTATCTCTGCCCACGTAGTCCAAGGAAGCATTCCAATCCCCCACTAAGAGTAAAGGACGAGACGTTCCCAAGATAGATAGATAGATAGATAGATAGATAGATAGATAGATAGATAGATAGATAGATAGATAGATAGATAGATAGGTAGGTAGATAGATAGAAAGATAGATAGATAGATAGATAGATAGATAGATAGATAGGTAGGTAGGTATGTAGATAGATAGATAGATAGATAGATAGATAGGTAGGTAGGTAGGTAGATAGATAGATAGAAAGATAGATAGATAGATATTTTCTTTTAGCCCACACAGGGCTGCACACAGAAGAACAAATTACAAGGTAGAGCTTTTCTTTTGAAGGTTAAAAAAAAAAAAAAATAAAGGAAGGGGGAGTTTCGATCAAAAGGGATCGTAAAAGGAGAGAAGAGGACAAAAAAGGGGGGTTAAAAAAAAAAAAAAGATAGATAGATAGATAGATAGATAGATAGATAGATAGATAGATAGATAGATAGATAGATAATGTGTTCTTTATTAGCCACACAGGGCTGCACACAGATAGAACAAATTACAAGGTAGAAGCTTTTTCTTTTGAAGGTTTAAAAAAAAAAAAAAAAGAGAAAATAGGAAGGGGGAGTTTCGATCAAAAGGGATCGTAAAAGGAGAGAAAGAGGACAAAAAAGGGGGGTTAAAAAAAAAGGGGGGAGGAAGAAAAAAAGAGAAAAAAAAAAAAAAAAATTGATCAATAGGGATCGTTATCACAGAAATGTCAATATGAAGTGTAAAGGGAGGAGGTGAGGTTTACCCGTGGAAAGAAAAGCCTACGGAAAGACCACGGTAACCTCGGTCAATGGAGTCACATTTTATATTCTTTTTTTTTTTTTTTTTGCAAATAAGCAACTCTCTGTTTTTCAATTTCTGGGTTCATAGGATCATGCTCAAGGTGGCTTCGTCATTCATACGTGCCATTCTTGCTACATTCACCCATCTTTTTTTAAAACATTCGCTAGACAAAACTTGCCTCTCTACTCTCACTTTCCTTTTCAAGTGGTACTTGAAGAAGTTGATGAGAGATTGACCAGAGAGGAAAGTGTTTGTCTCCAATCCTTTCAGACGCGTCCCCACCAGACATTCTTTCGCCATAGCCACAAGGATGATGAAAATAGCTCTTCCTTCCCGTTTGAAGGAGGGAGGCGTGACAATATAACGATAGATTCAGCTGATAAACCGACTCGTCCCACACGTGACAGCAGTTGTTCGACATAAGCCCACAGGTCGGAAAGTGTTGGACACTGCACGAGTGCGTGCAGAACGGTTTCGGTCGCTCTGACCGCATCTCGGGCAGGTCGGCCCCGTGTTTCTCGAGCCGTGTCTGTAGAGCTTATCCCGAACGGGTAGCGCTTCTCGGTAGCACTGCCAGGCCAGGGATCTCTGGAAGTTGTCCATGGGCCCTGGCCCGAAAGTCGTCCTGAACAGGCGGGTCAGGTACTCCTCGTCGACGTCCAGGTTCGCCCCGAGCTCGTCGTCGTACCTCCCCTCCACTAAACCCCTATAGAATGCTTTGGTTGTGTTGAAGTCACTTAAGGTCGACCCAGGACGGCAGAGTTGCTTGAGAGCAACGCGACACTCGCAGATAGATAGATAGATAGATAGATAGATAGATAGATAGATAGATAGATAGATAGATAGATAGATAGATAGATAGATAGATATGTTTCTTTATTAGCCACACAGGGCTGCACACAGATAGAACAAATTACAAGGCAGAGCTTTTCTTTTGAAGGTTTAAAAAAAAAAAACAGAAAGGAAGGGGGAGTTTCGATCAAAAGGGATCGTAAAAGGAGAGAAAGAGACAAAAGAATGGGGGTGTTAAAAAAAAAAAAAAAGGGGGAGAGGAAAAAAAAATTGATCAATAGGGATCGTTATCACAGAAATGTCAATATGAAGTGTAAAGGGGAGGACAGGTGAGGTTTACCCGTGGAAAGAAAAGCCTACGGAAAAGACCACGGTAACCTCGGTCAATGAAGTCACATTTTATATTTCTTTTTTTTTTTTTTTTTTTTTTGCAAATAAGCAACTCTCTGTTTTCGATTTCTGGGTTCATAGGACTATGCTCAAGGTGGCTTCGTCATTCATACGTGCCATTCTTGCTACATTCACCCATCTTTTTTAAAACATTCGCTAGACAAAACTTGCCTCTCTACTCTCACTTTCCTTTTCAAGTGGTATTTGAAGAAGTTGATGAGAGATTGACCAGAGAGGAAAGTGTTTGTCTCCATCCTTTCAGACGCGTCCACCAGATACATTCTTTCGCCATAGCCACAAGGATGATGAAAATAGCTCTTCCTTCCCGTTTGAAGGAAGGAGGCGTGACAATATTGACGATAGACTCAGCTGATAAACCGACTCGTCCAACACGTGACAGCAGTTGTTCGACATAAGCCCACAGTCGGAAATTGTTGGACACTGAACGAGTGCGTGCAGAACGGTTTCGTCGCTCTGACCGCATCTCGGGCAGGTCGGCCCCGTGTTTCTCGAGCCGTGTCCTGTAGAGCTTATCCCGAACGGGTAGCGCTTCTCGGTAGCACTGCCAGGCCAGGGATCTCTGGAAGTTGTCCATGGGCCCTGGCCCGAAAGTCGTCCCGACAGGCGGGTCAGGTACTCCTCGTCGACGTCCAGGTTCGCCCCGAGCTCGTCGTCGTACCTCCCCTCCACTAAACCCCTATAGAATGCTTTGGTTGTGTTGAAGTCACTTAAGGTCGACCCAGGACGGCAGAGTTGCTTGAGAGCAACGCGACACTCGCGGTAGATAGATAGATAGATAGATAGATAAATAGATAG
>NW_021836439.1:7500-20000 GCF_006345805.1 Octopus sinensis
GTAATAAAAAACGATGAATTTATTAATTATTTAATTTTCGTAGTAAGTTAGCACAAACAGCCTTGTAATAAACGTATCTCAACAGCAGAGACCGCTTGATGGGATTACATTCGTAATGTAAATCCAAATACGTTTCCTAGGTAACGCAATGATCTGTAGAGTGGGTGGTATCATTTATTAATAAGGTAGCAATGAGAAATTTATTATAAGTGTTCTACCATAAATTAATTCACGAATCCTATATTTAAATCGCGCTGCTTTATAGAAGAAAATTATTTTCACAACCATAAAAAAATTAACATATTTTTTTTTTTTTAATATCATTTTATCTTTGATGAAGAAAACTAAGACCATATTCTTTTCTGCTCAAGGCACAAAACCTGAAATTTTGGGGGACGGGGGGTAGTCGATTAGATCAACTGTATCCTCTGGCCGACCAAAGCCTTGTGAATGGATTTGGCGGATAGACACTGAAATGAATCCCGTCGTTTGTACGTATATGTATGTATGTATGTATGTATGTATGTATGTATGTATGTATGTATGTAGTATGTATGTATGTATGTATGTATGTATGTATGTATGTATGTATGTATGTATGTGTGTGTGTATGTGTGTGTGTGTGTGTGTGTGTGTGTGTGTGTTGTGTGTGTGTGTGTGTGTGTGTGTGTGTGTGTGTGTGAGTGTTTGTCTGTGTGTGTGTACGTAAGGGGGTTGTGGCTGTGTTTGCCCACCACTACCGCTTAACCATCGGCGTTGGTGTGTCTACGTCGCCGTAACTTAGCGGTTCGGCAAAAGAAAGCGATAGAATAAGCACCAGGCTTAGAAAAACGGTAAGTCCTGGGGTAGATTTGTTCGACTAAAACACTTCAAAGTGGTGTTCCAGCATGGCCGCAATCAAATGACAGAAGCAAGTAAAAGGATAGAAGATAAAAGATGGCGGTAAATTCGAAAGATAGCCATCAAAGGAGAGGCTCTGATCCAGAGCCTGCTCTTAAATGCATAAGACTTCTCCAGTCTGGTGTCCGTTGAGGAAAGCTGAAGCAAAAACAGTCAACGTAGCGAAAGTCTGTCGAAAAACAACAACAACAGCAA
Organism: Octopus sinensis; assembly: GCF_006345805.1. NCBI lineage: Eukaryota > Metazoa > Mollusca > Cephalopoda > Octopoda > Octopodidae > Octopus > Octopus sinensis. Next base: position 8,596 of record NW_021836439.1, read on the forward strand.
CAACAACAACATTTCGAGTAAAGCCACCATCAACATGAACAGAAGCTTGCTTGGGTTCGGGTTCAATCCCAGTGTGCGACATCTTGAAAAAGTGTCTTCAGCTATATAGCATCCTCGGTTGATCATTGTGAGTGAATTTGGTAGACGGGAAACGTGAATGTGTGTGTGTGAAAAGATAGCTTAAACTGTGCTCTAAATGGAGGTGTAGTCAAATCCTATTTTATGGACTCAACCATGTTCTAAAATAAGTCGAAAGGTAAGCTACTATAAATCAGCACGAACTTTCCGGACAATCCAATAACTATATCTGTCGATAGAAGCAGTACTTTTCAGTCATTGTTTAAATATTTGTTAATATAACATACTTAATGCATGTTTGTGATTGAATGACCAGAAGCTGTGGTTTTAACTATCCTCATACGTTATTTTTTTTATATTAATAAAATTTTTACCATGGAGCAGTTTCTATAGCACAATACGAATTTTATTCTGCTTATGCGGCGCCTTTGCAAACCAGTATACAGTTAATACATTATCTCTATATACTTTAGACTGGCTGATTTGATTTTGTTTCGGAAGTGACACGAATACGCTACATTGAAAGCACATATCTATCGCTCTCGTGGTTACTTTCAGTCGATTTCATTTCACCTAGCTTTAAAGAATATTTTCTTACCACTTTACATCATTAAAGGAATTTTTACCGGACGAAAACCCACAGCCTCTGGGGTTTTCAACCACACACATACACGTTAAACATGATATTACTGATGAAGTTTTTACAACAGAGCTACTTCAATAGCGTAATTCGTGTTTTATTGATTAAATTTTTTTTTTTTATGTTGATAATTTAGACATTTCAGGGCTAAAATGTCGTTTAAAAAAAAATCATATTTAAAAAAAAGGAAGAGAAATAACAATTTTAATTAAACACCTGTACTTTTAGATTTTAAGTTCTTTATATGATTCCTGTTCTCCATTGTCACCATATCCATTCATTCACGTCATCAACGCCTCCTGGAGGAATAAACAGGCGTCATACACAGTCTCATGTAGTTTATCATATAATCTGTTAGAATTTAATTTAAGCTCAGCGTGTTTCTATATAAACGAATATATTTTAACTCCGAAGAACATGTTCCTACAGAATGCTAAACTGTGCTAAAGTGTCGAATGTCTACGGAAAATTATTTAACTCGATTAAACGGCGATGCTAACACTGACAACATGTCATAGAAATGTAGAACAACCTATGCAGGTTCCACTTAATTCAGTTAATCTCTGAGATATTCCAGTAATTCCTTCCACTGCTAAAATGTTACAAAATTAATGTCACACACATTTACAAACAGCATATATCGGGCGTTTCATAAAAGCAACGAAATAAATAAAGGTTAACGATATTCTGCATTTTCATCGATCTGTTTGGTTCTGCAGGAATTTAACCCTTTTCATGATTCCAAATCATCACACAGAGAACTTTATCCCTAAATCTAACCCTAACTGTAAATATATCCCTAACCTCAGTATCCAGTTTATACCGTGAAATCATTTGATATTGATTAGGAATTGTGTTAGGGTTAAAGTTAGGGTGAGAGCTGGTATTTAGAGTTAAGGTTAGAGTTAGCATTTGGGGTTAGGGTTTAAGGTTTAGGGTTTAGGCTTAGGATTAGGGTTTAGGGTTAGGATTAAAGTAAAAGTTCAGGGTTTGGATTTAAGGTTAGCTAGGGTTAGAGTTAGCATTTGGGGTTCGGGTTTAAGGTTTTGGGTTTAGGGTTAGGATTAAAGTAAAGGTTCAGTGTTTGGATTTAGGGTCAGAGTTTGCATTTGGGGTTAGGGTTTAAGGTTTAGGGTTTAGGGTTAGGATATACGAAGCCCAGTATACCCATCATGACTACCCGTCAAATAAGGGTGCACCAGATACATGCATCACAACCATATGGGCGTGACATGATTTCACATCAAGATAAACAGCACATGACCTTGCAGGTGGGGCCCAGTTAGAATTTTCTTCAGGTCGGGTAGCCTATCCTGCTCATATTATAATAAATCTTTGCAATATTTCTCAAGCGAACAACGAGGAACTTAGCTGTCTGGGATTGTTGTCCGTGAGAAACCAGAACATTTTGAAAACCTGAAAATAATGACAGACCAATCTACAGAAAAAAAAACAACTTCTAATGAGAGAGCAAGAAAAAAGCTTGTGCCGTTCCTTTCCTTTCCCATTTAACAGCAGTTTCCATTCATCAAATAAATTATTGCGGCATTTTATCTTAACAACAGTCACATATATTTAACTCTAAATTATCAATGATATTCCGACTTTACAAACCGAAAAATCAACGAGACGTTAAATACCGCCTATATCTTCATATATTCCAAACAAAATGTTGAGATAAAAAGTGAATGAAGTGAATGTATAAGGAACTGCTTGAGATAAATTATTGGTTTCGTTGAAAGCAAAGAAGTGCTATACGGTAATTAACAGGCGTATAAAACAAGATAGAAGGGATTGAATAAAGGGTGAGTAGCAAGCTAACAAATGCTAACTGTGATAGACATGAAACAGGACTCCGTCAAAACGTTCACCAATTTGATAAGAACGATCATACGAGGCTCTGTCTGTGTGGCTCTATTGGATAATGTAACTCGCAAATGACTACTAATATACTGAAAAAAAGTCAATAATAATAATGACTGTAAATTTTGGGGCAAGGCCAGCAATTTCGGGGGTGGGGTGGGGGGTGGGGCTAAGTCGACTCCAGTGCTCAGTTGGTACTTGTTTTATCAGCCCCGAAAGGATGAAAGGCAAAGTAGACCTCGGCAGAATACGAATTCAGAACGTAAAGACGGACGAAATACCTATTTCTTTATTACCCATAAGGGGATAAACATAGAGAGGACAAACAAGGACAGACATAGGCATTAAGTCGATTACATCGACCCCAGTGCGTAACTGGCACTTATTCAATCGACCCCGAATGGATGAAAGGCAAAGTAGACCTCGGTGGAATACGAATTCAGAACGTAAAGACGGACGAAATACCTATTTCTTTACTACCCATAAGGGGCTAAACACAGAGAGGACAAACAAGGACAGACATAGGCATTAAGTCGATTACATCGACACCAGTGCGCAACTGGTACTTATTTAATCGACCCCGAAAGGATGAAAGGCAAAGTCGACCTCGGCGGAATTTGAACTCAGAACGTAACGGTAGACGAAATACCGCTAAGCGTTTCGCCCGGCTTACTAGCGACTCTGTCAGCTTGCCGTCTTAGACTAATAATAATAATGGTTTCAAATATTGTTTTCTATTCTAGGCACAAGGCCCGAAATTTTTGGGGCGGTGGTCCAGTCGATTAGATTGACCCCAGTACACAACTGGTTCTTAATTTATCGACCCCGAAAGGATGAAAGGCAAAGTCGACCACGGCGGAATTTGAATCCAGAACGTAAGGACAGACGAAATACCTATTTCTTTATTACCCACAAGGGGCTAAACATAGAAGGGACAAACAAGGACAGACATAGGTATTAAGTCGATTACATCGACCCCAGTGCGTAACTGGTACTTAATTTATCGACCCCGAAAGGATGAAAGGTAAAGTCGACCTCGGCGGAATTTGAACTCACAACGTAACGGCAGACGAAATACCGCTTTGAACTCACAACGTAACGGCAGACGAAATACCGCTAGGCATTTCGCCCGGCGTGCTAACGCTTCTGCCAGCTCACCGCCTTGATGGTTTCAAATATTAGCACAAGGCCAGCAATTTCTGAAGAGGGGATTAGTCAATTACATCTACCTCAGTGTTCAAGTGATGCTTAGTTTATCGACCGCGAAAGGATGAAAAGCAAAGTCGACCGACCTGTGCATAATTTGAACACAGAGCATCAAGTCAGGCGAATTGCCGCAAAGCACTTTGCCCGGCGTAGCATGAAATGAAGTGTTTCGCTCAAGAGCACAATGCTCTGCCTGGTTCAGGAATCGAAACTGTGACCTTGCAATCGTAAGTGCAACACTCCTAACCATATATATGTATGTGTGTATGTATATGTCTGTGTGTCTGTGTTTGTCCCTCCAACATCGCTTGACAACCGATGCTGGTGTGTTTACGTCCCCGTAACTTAGCGGTTCGGCAAAAGAGACCAATAGAATAAGTAGTAGGCTTCCAAAGAATAACTCTTGTGGTCGATTTGTTCGACTAAATCGGTGTTCCAGCATGGCCACAGTCACATGACTGAAACAAGTAAAACAGTAACGAGTAAAAGAGTATCTTATTTTATTTTGTTTTGTTTCATTTTAATTTAATTTATAATAGGCACAGTTTTGGCTACGTGGTTTTGGGTTCAGTTCTACAGCGCGGCACTTTGGATGAATGTCTTCAACTATAGCCCCGGGCTATCTCACCCTGGGCAACAGGTGGATTAACTGAAATGCCTACTAGTAAGTAAAAATTACATATATCGATAATCATTTTATTATGACAAATACTATTACATAGTACTATAAACATAATTATTAATAATACTAATTATAATTATTATTACTATCATAACTTAGCGGTTCGGCAAAAGAGACCGATAGAATAAGTACTAGGCTTTCAAAGAATAAGTCCTGGGGTCGATTTGCTCGACTAAAGGCGGTGCTCCAGCTTGGCTGCAGTCAAATGACTGAAACAAGTAAAAGAGTATTACGCCATGCGACTTTATGTTCTCCCTATTCGTAGAAATGAATTTTGTTTCCGCTTCAACGCAAAAACAATCGCCTGGTACAAAAGTTTTGTTTGTTTGTTAACCTACTTATAAGAGATATCAAACAGCTTTACATAATATCTGTCATAATATTTTAAATCTATTGTTTCAATCGTTTTGTCTCAAAATATCTGACGTTGATTGTTGTCAGAACGGCGATGCTAAAAATGGAAAATTTAACAGATTAGATTTTGGTTGGAATTAGGATTTGTAAAAAAAAAAAAAAAAAAAAAAAAAAATTAATTCTATTGTTTTACCTATCTGTGTTTATTGATCCGAAGATGAAATAGCTGGTAGAGTGCACATTGCTTGGGGAAAATCAAACTATGACACACTTCAGATTGTTCGGTGTTGAAAAATTTGATCAACGGAGTGTGAAGATGTTTTTTTATGTTATCACACACAGTTGAAAGCATATAAATATTATTTGTATTATAAGTAGGAAAGATATACGACAAGAATGTGCGAAGTTGAAATACATTCATACGTATTATCGAGTTGAAGTGAACATCATTCATTTCAAATTAAATCTCGTCTTATCCATCGCCACAAATATTGCTTTTTATTACAAACTTCCTATGAGTTAGCGCCATGTTAATGCTTTTGTCTTTATTTTTTTTTACAGTTGTTTAATGTACTTTATTTTGGGGCTAAAATGACGTCACGTCTCAAACCACCATCGAGATTGAGAGATTTGCCACTTACCGTAGTTTAACCCGAGGTGAGTTTTGTTCGAGTAGGTCTGTGATCAAAACCATTCTTCCCTTAACTATCTTCCCCGCTTTTTTTTTTCTTTTTCAGTTTTATCACGGTCTGATTACATGATGAAATGATTTTTTTTTTAAGACAGAAGGGTGTGGTTGAAGAAGATTCGCCATTTACTGTAGTTTTAACCCAGGTGAGTTTTGTTCGAGTGGTCTGTGATCAAAACCATTCTTCCCTTAACTATCTTCCTGCTTTTTTTTTTCTTTTTCAGTTTTATCACGTATGATTCCATGATTAAATGATTTTTTTTTTTTAAGAAGGGTGTTTTTGAAGAAGATTCGCCATTTACTGTAGTTTAACCCTTAGTGTTATGGTGCGTCAGGTAGGTGTCGGTGTTTTTGAGGAGTACCCTGCTTTTTTTTTTCTTTTTCCGTTTTATCACGGGGATTACATGATGAATGATTTTTTTTTTCAAAAGGTGAGGTGATAGTTGGCCATTATGTAGTTTAACCCAGGTGGTTTTCCAGGTGTGGTTCTTGAACCATTTTGATTCTTTTTTGTTTTTTTTCAGTTGAGTAGGTCTTTGTGATCTGGTGATTTTTATTTTAAGGCGGTTTGGTTGTAGAAGAGCCCCTTAAGGTAGGTGAGTTTGTGGTGATCTTTTTCGGGTTCACCTTCGGTGGTTGAACGCTCCTGGTTGGTGATTTGCTTGGTTTGTTTTTGTACATGATGATTGTTTTTTTTGATTAGAGTCTTTTGTGAGGAAGATTCCCATTGAGTGGTTTACTCTGGTGTTTTGAAGGTGGGTTTGAGTCAGTGAGGTTTTTGGTTGTGATTTTTCCCGGCTTTTTTTTTTGGTTGAGTTTATGGTTTGTTACATGGATGATTTTTTTTTATTGCGAAGGTGGTGTTAATGATTCTTTCTCTGTTACGAGCCCCTTGTTGTTTTGTTCGAGTAGGTTCTGTGATTTAAAACCATTCTTCCCTTAACTATCTTCCCTGCTTTTTTTTTTCTTTTTCAGTTTTATCACGGTCTGTTTTTTTTTTTTTTCACATCTTTCTTCTGATTACATGAGATTGAAATGATTTTTTTTTTAAGACAGAAGGGTGTGGTTGAAGAAGATTCGCCATTTACTGTAGTTTAACCCTAGTGAGTTTTGTTCGAGTAGGTCTGTGATCAAAACCATTCTTCCCTTAACTATCTTCCTGCTTTTTTTTTTCTTTTTCAGTTTTATCACGGTCTGATTACATGATGAAATGATTTTTTAAGACAGAAGGGTGTGGTTGAAGAAGATTCGCCATTTACTGTAGTTTAACCCTAGGTGAGTTTTGTTCGAGTAGGTCTGTGATCAAAAACCATATTTCCCTTAACTATCTTCCCCGCTTTTTTTTTTCTTTTTCAGTTTTATCACGGTCTGATTACATGATGAAATGATTTTTTTTGTTAAAGACAGAAGGGTGTGGTTGAAGAAGATTCGCCATTTACTGTAGTTTAACCCTAGGTGAGTTTTGTTCGAGTAGGTCTGTGATCAAAACCATTCTTCCCTAACTATCTTCCTGCTTTTTTTTTTCTTTTCAGTTTTATCACGGTCTGATTACATGATGAAATGATTTTTTTTTTAAGACAGAAGGGTGTTGGTTGAAGAAGATTCGCCATTTACTGTAGTTTAACCCTAGGTGAGTTTTGTCGAGTAGGTCTGTGATCAAAACCATTCTTCCCTTAACTATCTTCCCTGCTTTTTTTTTTCTTTTTTTTTTTTTTTTTTCTGTTTTTTTTTTTTTTTTTGGCCATTTTTTTTTAGTTTAACCCTAGGTGATTTTTTTTTTTTTTTTTTCTCCCATTTTTTTTTTTTTTTTTGCTTTTTTTTTTCTTTTTCAGTTTTATCACGGTCTCGATTACATGATGAAATGATTTTTTTTTTAAGACAGAAGGGTGGTGTGGTTTGAAGAAGATTCGCCATTTACTGTAGTTAACCTTGATGAGTTTTGTTTTAGAGTTAGTTTGCTGGTCTAGGTCTGTGATCAAAACCATTCTTCCCTTAACTATCTTCCCTGCTTTTTTTTTTCTTTTTCAGTTTTATCACGGTCTGATTACATGATGAAATGATTTTTTTTTTAAGACAGAAGGGTTGTGGTGAAGAAGATTCGCCATTTACTGTAGTTTAACCCTAGGTGAGTTTTGTTCGAGTAGGTCTGTGATCAAAACCATTCTTCCCTTAACTATCTTCCCTGCTTTTTTTTTTCTTTTTCAGTTTTATCACGGGTCTGATTACATGATGAAATGATTTTTTTTTTAGACAGAAGGGTGTGGTGAAGAAGATTCGCCATTACTGTAGTTTTAACCCTAGGTGAGTTTTGTTCGAGTAGGTAATGTGATCAAAAACCATTTTCCCCTTAACTATCTTCCGCTTTTTTTTTTTTTTTCTTTTTCAGTTTTATCACGGTCTGATTACATGATGAAATGATTTTTTTTTTTTAAGACAGAAGGGTGTGGTTGAAGAAGATCGCCATTTACTGTATTGTTTTAAACCCTAGGTGAGTTTTGTTCGAGTAGGTCTGTGATCAAAACCCATCTTCCCTTAACTATCTTCCCTGCTTTTTTTTTTCTTTTTCAAGTTTATCACGGTCTGATTACATGATGAAATATTTTTTTTTTTTAAGACAGAAGGGTGGTTGTTGAGAGATTCGCCATTTACTGTAGTTTAACCCTGTGATTTTGTTCGAGTAGGTCTGTGATCAAAACCATTCTTCCCTTAACTATCTTCCCTGCTTTTTTTTTTCTTTTTCATCAGTTTTATCACGGTCTGATTACATGATGAATGATTTTTTTTTTTAAGACAGAAGGGTGTGGTTGAAGAAGATTCGCCATTTACTGTAGTTTAACCCTAGGTGAGTTTTGTTCGAGTAGGTCTGTGATCAAAACCATTCTTCCCTTAACTATCTTCCCTGCTTTTTTTTTTCTTTTTCAGTTTTATCACGGTCTGATTACATGATGAAATGATTTTTTTTTTAAGACAGAAGGGTGTGGTTGAAGAAGATTCGCCATTTACTGTAGTTTAACCCTAGGTGAGTTTTGTTCGAGTAGGTCTGTGATCAAAACCATTCTTCCCTTAACTATCTTCCCTGCTTTTTTTTTTTCTTTTTCAGTTTTATCACGGTCTGATTACATGATGAAATGATTTTTTTTTTAAGACAGAAGGGTGTGGTTGAAGAAGATTCGCCATTTACTGTAGTTTAACCCTAGATGAGTTTTGTTCGAGTAGGTCTGTGATCAAAACCATTCTTCCCTTGACTATCTTCCCCGCTTTTTTTTTTCTTTTCAGTTTTATCACGGTCTGATTACATGATGAAATGATTTTTTTTTAAGACAGAAGGGTGTGGTTGAAGAAGATTCGCCATTTACTGTAGTTTAACCCTAGATGAGTTTTTGTCGAGTAGGTCTGTGATCAAAACCATTCTTCCCTAACTATCTTCCCTGCTTTTTTTTTTTTCTTTTCAGTTTTATCACGGTCTGATACATGATGAAATGATTTTTTTTTAAGACACAGAAGGGTGGGTTGAAGAGATTCGCCATTTACTGTAGTTTAACCCTAGATGAGTTTTGTTCGAGTAGGTCTGTGATCAAAAAAACCATTCTTCCCTTAACTATCTTCCCTCTTCTTTTTTTTTTTCTTTTTCATTTTATACATCACGGTCTGATTACATGATGAAATGATTTTTTTTTTAAGACAGAAGGGTGTGGTTGAAGAAGATTCGCCATTTCTGTAGTTTAATACCCTAGATGAGTTTTGTTCGAGTAGGTCGTGATCAAAACCATTCTTTTCTTCCTTAACTATCTTCCCTGCTTTTTTTTTTTCTTTTCTTTTTATAATTTTATCACGGTCTGATTACTGATGAAATGATTTTTTTGTTAAGACAGAAGGGGTGTGGTTGAAGAAGATTCGCCATTCTACTGTTTAACCCTAGGTGAGTTTTGTTCGAGTAGGTCTGTGATCAAAACCATTCTTCCCTTGACTATCTTCCCCGCTTTTTTTTTTTCTTTTTCAGTTTTATCACGGTCTGATTACATGATGAAATGATTTTTTTTTTAAGACAGAAGGGTGTGGTTGAAGAAGATTCGCCATTTACTGTAGTTTAACCCTAGATGAGTTTTGTTCGAGTAGGTCTGTGATCAAAACCATTCTTCCCTTAACTATCTTCCCCGCTTTTTTTTTTTCTTTTTCAGTTTTATCACGGTCTGATTACATGATGAAATGATTTTTTTTTTAAGACAGAAGGGTTGGTTGAAGAAGATTCGCCATTTACTGTAGGTTATAACCCTAGGTGAGTTTTGTTCGAGTAGGTCTGTTATCAAAACCATTCTTCCCTTAACTATCTTCCCCGCTTTTTTTTTTTTTTTTTCCTTTTTCAGTATCACGGTCTGATTACATGATGAATGATTTTTTTTTTAAGACAGAAGGGTGGTTGAAGAAGATATTTACGCCATTTACTGTAGTTTGAACTAAAATGACAAACCCTAGATGTTTTTGTTCGAGTAGGTCTGTGATTACAAAACCATTTTTTTCTTATCTTCCCTTGACTATCTTCCCCCCTTTTATTCCTTGAGTAGTTTCCCTTATCTTCCATTTTTCAACCCCGATCTTCCCCGCTTTTGTGTTTTTTTTTCTTTTTCAGTTTTAATCACGGTCTGATTACATAGGAAATGATTTTTTTGTTTGTTAAAGACAGAAGGGTGTGGTTGAAAGAGATTCGCCATTTACTGTTGTTTACCACAAAAAGTTGTGTAAATAAAAAAAAAATAACCTTAAAAATCTTTACCCTATAGATGAAATGTTTTGTTTTAAGTAGGTCTGTGATCAAACCATTCTTGATTCTTCCTTAATAGTCTTGTCCTAATCTTTATCTTCCTGCTTTTTTTTTTTTATTTTTCTTTTTCAGTTTTATCACGGTCTGATTACATGATGAAATGATTTTTTTTTTAAGACAGAAGGGTGTGGTTGAAGAAGATTCGCCATTTACTGTAGTTTAACCCTAGGTGAGTTTTGTTCGAGTAGGTCTGTGATCAAAACCATTCTTCCCTTAACTATCTTCCCCGCTTTTTTTTTTCTTTTTCAGTTTTATCACGGTCTGATTACATGATGAAATGATTCTTTTTTTTAAGACAGAAAGGTGTGGCTTGAAGAAGATTCGGTTGCTATTTCTATGAAGTGTTTCGCTCAAAAACACAATACTCTGCCCGGTTCAGGAATCGAAACTGTGACCTTGCGATCGTAAGTGCAACACTCCTAACCATTACGCCATGCGACTTTACGTTCTCCCTATACGTAGAAATGAATTTTGTTTCTGCGTCAACACAAAAACAATCGCCTGATACAAAAGTTTTGTTCGTTTGTTAACCCACTTTTAAGAGAGGCCACCCTCATCGAATGGATGGAAGCAAAACTTTCGTGTTTTTATTGCTCTAGAAGTCCAATGCTGCAGTTAAGGAACGGCGACAAACCGTGTTGAGTTGATAATTAAAATTTCTGGCGAATCTTGGTGTCGAGGACTGCATCTTGGGAAAGTTTGATGAAATAAATATAGGCGCAGGAGTGGCTGTGTGGTAAGTAGCTTGCTAACCAACCACGTGGTTCCGGGTTCAGTTCCACTGCGTGGGACCAATGCCTTGTGAGTGGATTTGGTAGACGGAAACTGAAAGAAGCCTGTCGTATATATTATATATATATATATATATATGTATGTGTGTGTGTGTTTGTGTGTCTGTGTTTGTCCCACTAGCATTGCTTGACAACCGATGCTGGTGTGTTTACGTCCCCGTCACTTAGCGGTTCGGCAAAAGAGACCGATAGAATAAGTACTGGGCTTACAAAGAATAAGTCCCGGGGTCGATTTGCTCGACTAAAGGCGGTGCTCCAGCATGGCCGCAGTCAAATGACTGAAA
>NW_021836440.1:0-24159 GCF_006345805.1 Octopus sinensis
TGTGAGTGCGTGCATGTATTTTGTATTATTCCAACAAGTGTGTATACACACACACACACGTGTATGTATATGTATATATATATATATTACTCTTTTTACTCTTTTACTTGTTTCAGTCATCTGACTGCGGCCATGCTGGAGCACCGCCTCCAGCCGAGCAATTCGGCCCCGGGACTCATTCTTTGTAAGCCGAGTACTTATTCTATCGGTCTCCTTTGCCGAACCGCTAAGTGATGGGGACGTGAACACACCAGCATCAGCTGTCAGGCAATGCTAGGGGGACAAACACAGACACACAAACAAACACACATACATATATATATATACATATATACGACAGGCTTCTTTCAGTTTCCGTCTACCAAATCCACTCACAAGGCATTGGTCGGCCCGGAGTTATAGCAGAAGACACTTGCCCAAGGTGCCACACAATGGGACTGAACCCGGAACCATGTGGTTGGTAAACAAGCTACTTTCCACACAGCCACTCCTGCGCCTATATATATATATATATATATATATATTCACTCTCAGATTTATATTCAGATTTTACTAAGCCTATATATATATATTTCTTTACTACCCAAAAGGGGCTAAACATAGAGAGGACAAACAAGGACAGACAAAGGGATTAAGTCGATTACATTGACCCCAGTGCATAACTGGTACTTAATTTATTGACCCCGAAAGGATGAAAGACAAAGTCGACCTCGGCGGATTTTGAACTCGGAACATAACGACGACGACTAAGCCTATATATATACACACAAAGATATATATATATATATATAAATATATATATATATATATAATATATATATACACACATATACACACACAAGATATATACACATAGTACATGGAGAGCTGTGTGGTGGAGAAGAGCATTTTACCATTCTGATATCATGCAGCTTCGGGTTCAATCCCACAGCACAGCATCATGGACAAGCCTTGTGAATGAAATTGTGTTTATGTATATAGATGAATGGGAGTGAGGGAGGGCTGAAGGGAGAGAAAGAGGGAGGGATTAGAGAGACAGACAGACAGACATTCTTTTGTTTCAGTCACTTGACTGCGGCCATGCTGGAGCACCGCCTTTAAGCATTTTAGTCAAACAAATCAACCCCACGACTTACATTCTTTCTTTCTTTTTTTTTTTTTTTGTAAGCCTAGTACTTATTCTATCAGTCTCTTTTGCTGAAATGCTCAGTCACAGGGACATGAATACACCAACACCGGCTGTCAAGTGGTAATTGTGGGGAACAAACACAGACACATAGACACTCACACACACACACATATATATAAAGTCAAGAAAGTTCTTGCAGTTTTTTAACCTTTAAATTCAGATGCACATATCTTGACTCCAACAAAAGGTTATAATCGAAATAACACCATCAGAATCAACACACTTTTGCCACACAACACAAGTTTATTTATGCCAGTAGTGTAAAAATCCTGTGTTTCTGGTAGCGATGAAGTTGTGAAGGTGTTTTTGCCATCGTCTTGGTTTTTCAAGCATTCTCACGCAGGAATTGTCGAGATGCTTGAAAAAGTAGTTGTCGGTAGGCAGGGTCTGGTGAGTATGGCGGATGAGCAGAGTTTCGTAGCCCCAATTCGTTCAACTTCTACAGGGTCAATTGTGCAACGTACAGCCGAGCGCTGTGGAGATAATTGGTCCTTTTCTAGTTGACCAATGCTGGCTGTTGTTTGTCAGAGTTTCTTATGCATTTCATCCATTTGCTGAAGTATTCTCTCCGCCGTAATGGTTTCACCTGGATCCAAAAAGCTGTGATGGATGAGACTGGCCGCAGACCACCAAACAGTCACCATGACCTTCTTTTGGTGCAACTTTGGCTTCGGGAAGTGCCATGGAGCTTCATTGGCATCCAACCACTGAGCTGATCGTTGCCGGTTGCCGTAAAGAATTCACTTTTCATCGCAAGTCACAATCTGCTCGAGAAACGGGTCGTTCTTGTTGCATAAAAGAAGGGAAGACAACACTTCAAAATGGCATTTTTTTGGTTGTCGTTCAAATCACGGGGCACCCATTTCTCAAGTATTTTTATTTTTCCAATCTCTTTCAAGTGGTTGGAAATTGTCGTATACATTACGTCTAATTCAGAAGAAAGCTCTCGAACAGTTGTGAGTGGATTGGCTTCCACTAAGGTTCTTAGTTGATCGTTGTCAACATCAGATGGTCGACCACCCTCTAGTATTTGTCCTTTTCTCTCCTAGCAGATAATGATGAGGATGACGATGAAGATGATGAAGATGATACTGTTTGTATCAGTCATTAGTCATGGTTAAAGTTAACTCTTTCCTTGCACTGCTCGACTGATTATGCAAATGATTAAGCCATGACCAACTCCACTAAGTATTTCTTCCATTTCTCAGCAACACTCCCTAAAGGCCCAGATGCCTTCCCAACCTTTATGTCTTTGATTGCACTATTCCCTATACTGCTGTCAACATTCAATAGCCGGTCCCTCTTTTGAGTCTACTTGGAACAGCCCCTCTCTCTCATGCATTCTCTTCATTTAACAACCCCTTGTCTGAGCAATTCCATACCGTTTCCCCCATTTTTCCTTTTGACAATAGTGAAAGCGTGCCGTACAACTATCATTCCATGCTCATTCCTTATTTCTTTACTGCCCACAGGGGGCTAAACATTCAGGGGACAAACAAGGACAGACAAACAGATTAAGTCGATTATATCGACCCCAGTACGTAACTGGTACTTATTTAATCGACCCCGAAAGGATGAAAGGCAAAGTCGACCTCGGCGGAATTTGAACTCAGAACATAGCGGCAAATGAAAAACTGCTAAGCATTTCGCCCGGTGTGCTAACGATTCTGCCAGCTCGCCACCTTCCATGCACATTCCTGCTTAATGATGTTTCAATTCTCTCAGTCGTACACCACCTTGCAACACACACACACACACACACACACACACACACACACACACACACACACACACACACACACAAAGAGAGAGAGAAAAAGAAAGAGTCTGAAGAAGCAAAATACCGACCGTTTCCTTGGTTTTACTATGTTTACAGTGTCTAACCTTGCTGTAACACGATAAGGTTAAACTTTGCTGATGCTCTTGGTGTTACAATTGCTCCTTTATACATACAAACATTACATACGTACATGACATATATATATATATATATATATATATATGGGAGTGGCTGTGTGGTAAGTAGCTTGCTAACCAACCACATGGTTCCGGGTTCAGTCCCACTGCGTGGCATCTTGGGCAAGTGTCTTCTGTTATAGCCCCGGGCCAACCAATGCCTTGTGAGTGGTTTTGGTAGACGGAAACTGAAAGAAGCCTGTCATATATATGTATATATATGTGTGTGTGTGTGTGTATGTGTTTGTGTGTCTGTGTATATATACACACACACACACACACACAGCACATATAAATATGATATATATATATATATTTATTTTTTATATATATATATTATTTATATATATAAATTTATATAAGGATTACTCTTTTACTTGTTTCAGTCATTTGACTGTGGCCATGCTGGAGCACCACCTTTAGTAGAGCAAATCGACCCCAGGCCTTATTCTTTGTAGTACTTATTCTACCGGTCTCTTTTGCCGAACCACTAAGTTACGGGGACGTAAACACACCAGCATCGGTTATCAAGCGATATTGGGGAGACGAACACAGACACCAAACACATACACACACACACATACATATATATATATATAATATATATATATATATATATATATATATATGATGGGCTTTTTTTAGTTTCTGTCTACCAAATCCATTCACAAGGCTTGGGTCAATCTGAGGCTATAGTAGAAGACACTTGCCCAAGGTGCCACGCAGTGGGACTGAACCTGGAACCAATCGCCCCCTTTTGGCTACCCCATTGTCACCTCAGCTTTTTTCAACGCCCTCTTGGAACTGTCCACTGCCTCCGGGAAATGCGGTACCACCCACTTTGAGAACCCCAGCTTTACAGTATATCTTCTGGCTCAAACCCTGCCTGCCTGAAGATCCCTCTCCAATGTTGATCCCAAGTTTAGTCATGGTAACCAAAGTTCCATTAATCTGCTTAATGATGGAATGGAAGGCAAGGACCCTCCCAGATCATATAGAGTGGGCTGGAGAAAACACCCATGCACAGGATTTTCCCAGGGGCAGGCCACTGCTAGACTAGACTCAGCTTTGTGTGTGTGTGTGTATGCATGTGTGGTGCATATAATGGATACAACAAGTACCTTTAAGATATATATGCACACAAGAATCATTAACAAGAGGCAAAGCAAAAGATGGCAGTTGTTATTAAAACTACATCCAGGGACATTCAGTATTCTTCGTTTCTTCATTCTTTGCAGAGTTAAAGGTAAAGAAAAACATGGAATTGTCACAATATCACTGAAATATTTCAGAGCAATAAGCAGTTCCCATTATATATATATCCATGTATGTATGTATGTATGTATATAGATGTGTGCATGTGTTTATATATGTATATGAATATATATATGAAATGGTGTATATTATGTTATATATATTTGTGTATATAATGTTATACAGCAGTAACTGGTTTAGAGTGAATTTCCGTTTTGACATCACATCATCTCCGTCTTTTCTTTGTGTGTGTGTGTGTGTGTGTGTGTGAATTGTGCGTGTGTGTGTATGTGAATGAAAGCATATGTGGTATAAGCATATGTGTGTGTGTCAATGTATGTATAAGTGCATATGTCAATATATATTTGCACCAGTGTGTATGTAAGTGCACATGGCTATATGTGGTAATGCATGAGTGTGCATGTATCCCAATATGTGTATATGTGTGCATGTAATGTCTATATACATATATATTATATATATATATTATATATATATATAGATATATATATATATATATATATATATATATATATTACCTAAATATATATATATAATATATTATATACATAAATATATATATATACATATATATATATACATAAATTATATATATATACTATATATACATAATATATATATATACATATATATACATAAATATATATACATATATAATACATATATATATATATATAATATAATTATATATAATATATATACACATACCTAAATATATATATATAATATATATATATATATACCTAAATATATATAATATACCTAAAAATATATATATATATATCATAAGCAAGAGCGACGTTTTACATATTATATTGTGAAGGTTTAATAGAGAACAGAATCCCCATCCCTGCGCCTTCACCACCACCACAACTATTTCTGTCGTCTGTCCCCGCCAAGAACACATTATCTATCCCTCTATTACTTTCATTCGTGATTGTTTGTTTGCTTGTGTGGTGATTTTTTTGTCTGTGTTTTGTTAATTTGTTTTGTTTTGTTTTGTTTTGTTTTGTTATTTTTTTACTATTTTTTTTTTTTGTTTCTTCGACAGAGAATGGAAAAGAAAAGCTGGGTGTTTCTTTACGTGAAGCAACAGGGAGATGGGATGTGTGGGGGGGGGGAGGGGGAGAGGGGGGAATAGAACCGATTGGGAAGAGAAAATGGAAACTGCTTTCTTCAGAATGGTAAATGCAAAGATTCTTGAGACAGAGAGAGAGAGAGAGAGAGAGAGGGTGAGAAGCAGTTATCTGCCGGAGAGTTATAAAAGGAAGCTAAAAATTAGAAAGAGAGAAAGGAGAGACGGGAGAGAAAGGAGAGATGGAGGACAGAGAGAAAGAGAGAGAGAGAGAGAAAGGCAGGAGAGAGAGACAAGAAGGAGAGAGAGAAAGGAGGGAGAGAATGAGAAAGGACAAAGAGAGAGGACAGAAAAAGTGGACAGAGAAAGAAAGGACAGAAAGAGAAGGGGAGATAAAGAACAGAAAGAGAAGAGAGAGAGAGAGAGAATGAAGAACAGAGAGAAAGAGAGAAAACGAAGAACAGAGAGAGAGAGAGAGAACAGAGAGAAAGAGAGAGAGAATGAAGAACAGAGAGAAAGAGAGAACAGAGAGAGAGAGAACAAAGAACAGAGAAAGAGAGAGAGAGAGGACGGAGAGAAATAAAGGGAAGAGAAGAGAAAGGAGCGAGACAGGGGAGAAGGACAGAGAGAGAAAGAAGGACAGAAGGACAAAGAGGAGAGAGGGGGAAAGAAGGGGAGAGAGAAAGGAGGGAGAGAGAGAGATGAAGTAGTAAACCTATGTCTAATAAAAGGAATCGCATATGCCAAGAGAATTGGTCAGCTTCAGTAAAAGATATTCGTGTGACTAGTAGTGACATTGTTTGTTTTGGACAGTTTAATGTCTTGTATAAAAGACGGTGATTTATGTCAGGCATGGCAACAGTCTTGTGTGGTTGTGTTTCCTGCTTTCTTCTTCGGAATGGAATCTTATGAAAAGGAATATGGAAGATCACCTTGAGTATTCCATTCTCTGCAAGATGATAAGACTAAATCTGGGAAGAGACTTCTAGAACTACAAGTCTGAAGAAAAATGTGGGCTGCAGAAGACAGAAAAAAGGGATTTGAGAAGATGCAGAGGTACTGTGTAAGGTGTTGGACTCATGATCGTAAGATTGCGGTTTCAATCCCTGGACCAGGCAATGCCTTGTATTCTTGAGCAAAACACTTCACTTCATATAGTTCCTATTCATTCAGCTGTAGAAATGAGTACAACTAGTGGAGGCATGTTGCTTAGTGGTTAGGGTGTGGGATTCACAACTGTAAGATTGTGGTTTCAATCCATGGACCAGGCAATCCGTTGTGTTCTTGTGCAAAACACTTCATTTCATGTTGCTCCAGTCCACTCAGCTGTAGAAATAAGTTTAGCCTGGAGAGGGATGGGCTGTGCCACTCTGTCTTACCATAGATATGCTGCATGGTTGCAGCACCCCAAGGAGTCAAGGGACTTATCAATTGTCAACAAAAGGTGGCGAGCTGGCAGAAACGTTAGCACGCTGGGCAAAATGCTTTGCGGTATTTCATCTGTCTTTATGTTCTGAGTTCAAACCCCGCCAAGGTCGACTTTACCTTTCATCCTTTCGGGGGTCGATTAAATAAGGGGATGGGGTTGATGTAATCGATGTAAACCCTTTGTTTGTCCTTGTTTGTCCCCTCTATGTTTAGCCCCCTGTGGGCAATAAAGAAATATATTGTCAACATAAGGTACCACACGGTGGGAGTGAACCAAAAACCTGGTGATTGCAAAAGCAAACTTCTTAACCATCAGTTGTATGTTCCAACCAATAGCTGGATTTATTCCTTGCACTCAAATCCTATTTAAATGTTTATGCCATCAATCTGAAACTTTTCAACCCACACAGCCAGCCACGCACACAGAAAGAAACACAGATAGAAACAGCACTCTTTGAAATGGTTGTTCTTCCATTTCCCTAACTGGATCAGTTACACACAGATAATGAAGTGGAACCCCTTTTTTTGCCTTTCCACTTAGTATAAAAAAAAAAAAAAAAGGACGAGGATGATCCCATTCAAATTCACAAGCTGTCTTCTTCGGTCCTTACATTCGAATGTTTATGCAATTAGACTTCAAACACTTTACACCTGCTAGGCAGAAGTCAATTAAGGTATCACAGCTCTTATTTGACGGAGCATGATTCCATGACTTCACTTAAGCAGTCCATTAGTTTCAATAAAACTTCTCCTTGATGTGTCGAATATTTGGTTTTATTAAAACCATGAATAACCGATGCTGCCGAAACAGTGACTAAACCTGATGTTTAACTTCAAACCTGTACGGTGTCAATTCAATTATGCACCTTTAACATATCATTCCTACCCACCCCAACTACTTACCTGCCCACCCACCTATCCCTGGTTAACCCAACTACGTGTCATTCTACTCTTTACTCTCTCTCTTTTACTCTTTTACTTGTTTCAGTCATTTGACTGCGGCCATGCTGGAGCACCACCTTTAATCGAGCAACTCGACCCCAGGACTTATTCTTTTGTAAGCCCAGTACTTATTCTATCGGTCTCTTTTGTCGAACCGCTAAGTAACGGGGACATAAACACACCAGCATCGGTTATCAAGCAATGCTAGGGGGACAAACACAGACACACAAACACACACACGCATATATATATATATACATATATACGACGGGCTTCTTTCAGTTTCCGTCTACCAAATCCACTCACAAGGCTTTGGTCGGCCCGAGGCTATAGTAGAAGACACTTGCCCAAGGTGCCACGCAGTGGGACTGAACCCGGAACCATGTGGTTGGTAAACAAGCTACTTACCACACAGCCACTCCTGCCAATCTGAATGATTCATCCTTATTTATTCCATAACATTTCAGCTCCCTCAATTCCACCATGTAATTGTATTATTTTATTTTATTTTATTTTATTTTATTTTATTTCTTCCCTTGCTAAATCACAATTACCTCCCTTCTAAGTAATCTCCTCTTCCCCTCCCCGCCCCTTCCAATTTCCTCCTCACCTCAGATTTAATTTAACCTTTTTGATACCAACTTGCCTGAGATCCCATCCCTGCTTCTATGAAAAAACATTTTTGTTTTAAAGAAATCTAAATTAAAAACTTCCATCAAAATTTGAACTTATGGTTCCAAATAATAACATAATAATCGTTTTAAATTTTGGCTTAAGGCCAGTAGAATTTTAGGGTAGGGAATAAATTGATTACATCAACCCCAGTACTCAACTGGTACAATTTTATAAACCCCAAAAGGATGAAAGGTAAAGTTGACATTGGTGGTATTTGAACTCAAAACAAAGCTGTGCCAACAGTCCTTCTGGCTTTATAACAATGATGTTATTCTATTAAATTCTTCATTCTTTTACAAATCAACTGAAACAAAGGCCCTTTATTCCAACAAAAAAGTGGGGGAGCAAAAGGGTTAAATTGTAATTTTTCTTACATTTTTATAATTACCATTATTATTTGTTTTAGTCACTGCATAGAAGAATTTTGGTAGAACACATCAACCCCAGGACTTATTTTCTTATTAAGCCTAGTAAGACCAACACTGGTTGCTAAGCAGTAGCAGGGGACAAGCACAAGCAGAAGGATGCACACAGATGCAGACACACACATGACAGGCTTCATTCAGTTTCCATCTACAAAATCCATTCACAAGGCTTTGGTCACCCAGATGCTGTATAGAAGAAGACCTTTGTGCAAAGAGCCACACAGCAGGACTGAACCTAGAATCATGTGATTGGGAAGCAATTACTATCCTTACTGATTGTAACCCAGCGGCTGCATATTCTAAACACTATTGTACCCTTGACATAACTTCTCAAGTAGGATCAGCGTCAGAGTGACTAAGGGGTTGGCCCTTGAATAAGGACTACACCTCAGCTTGTTCTGGTGGTGGACTTTCTGAAATTCTGTCTGCTGGGGTTGAACATGAGATCTCGAGATTGCACAGTGAACTTTTAAATATGCAGTCATACCTGAATCCATTCACACATACACACACATGTAAATACACACACATACATACATACATACACATATATGCATGTGCATATGTATATATACATACATACATGCATATGCTTGCACCCATATCTAAATACACACATACATATTTATACCTACACAAACATACACATATATAGATACACATACGCATATATATATATATATGTGCATGCATGCATATGCATGTGTGTGAGTGTGTATGCATATACACACACACATACATGCATAAATGTAGACACACGTATACATATGTGCATGCATACACACACACACACATATACATGCATGCACACACACACACATATATTATAGACACATACACATACATGCAAACAAGATAAAATGATAAAGGAAACCTGTAAAAAAAAAATAATAAAACTACTGTAAAATATAACAAAACAAATAAGAAGTTTCATGAACAATTTTGAGTTATTTATCTTGTGAGTTCAAATCTATCGATTAGCATAACGTTTAGAATAATAATAATAATAATAATAATAGTAATAATAATAATAATAATAGTAATAATAATAATAATAATAATAATAATAATGATGATGATGACGAAATAACAAAAATAATATTCAAATGTCTAACATCGAATTTAAACGAATATTTTCTTCAACAGATATAAATTTTTTCCACTAGGATACATTTGTATTTATCTAAAGTAAATATATAACTTAAACACTATGTATATACACACACATACACCTCCATACATAATATCATATATATATATATATACACACACACACACATATATAGACACAAATATATATATACACACACATACACCTCCATACATAATATCATATATATATATATATACACACACACACACACATACAAACACACATATAGACATAAATATATATATATCCACATATATATATATATATATACACACATACATATATATAGACACAAATATATATATATATTCACATTGATACATTGATACAAGAAAATCTATGTCGAGAAGAATCTAAAAATATTCTTCAATGAAGCAAATGGAAAAGAGTTTAAAGTAGCGTCTTTTTTTAATGTCGTCTGCCATTCTTGATGGGGTTGATAATAATTCTGAGCAGTCTGGTTGTTTTGTCTTATTTTTTGACGGGTTTGACGGGTGGTGGATTAAATGGACATGAACGACTTGTTTTTTATTTATAACTTTTCTGCTTCTTCCTATAATTACCCATCACCTCTTCACAAATCAATGAGTTTATAGCATTTACAGCAAATATTATTATTCCTGTTATATGGTGTGTGTATATGTGTATATATATATATATATAATATTGGTAAAAACGGTAAGATAACAAAAGAAAGAAAGAGACCTCAATATTATGTAAATAGAGGAATTTATATATATATATATATATATATATATATTATATATATATATTTATAATTTTACACACACATACATACATATGTATAGACTTATATGGTATATTATATGGTAAATAGATACCACACACGCTATATGTTATATTATGTATACACAGTATATATGTACATACATACATAAACAGTATATGTATACATATGTATACACAGTATATTATACATACATACACACACAGTATTTGTATACATTTATATACACGGTATACAATATACATATATATGTGTATATTATATATATATATATATATATATATATATATATATTATATATTATATAATATATATGATATATATGTATATGTATACTGTGTATATAAATGTATACAAATACTGTGTGTATGTATGTATGTATAATATACTGTGTATGTATGTATGTACATATATACTGTGTATACATATAGTGTGTGTATATATATATATATATATAAAATATATACTGTATATACATGTGTATTATGTATATTTATATATATATATATATATATGGCAAAACCTTTTGACCTCATCATAAAATTTTTCTGCATACGTGACTAAAAACTTTATGTAGATTTTACAGCATCAGTTTTTTAACATAACATACATACATACATATATATATATATACACGCACTATACAGTACAGTACTGAAGTAGTTTTTATTTCACTATTAAATAACATGCTTTTCATAACGTCATTTATCAAAGTCGATGACCATGTCCATTGTGAATGATGTAGGAACCTGTTTATCCCCATGATGACTATGGTTAATTTTATTGCAGATACCTATGATAAAATGCTTACTCAACCTACCTGCGATACCGTAGTAGATATTATGTTGCTGTATTATGCTTCAGAAAATCTCTTGTAATATAATTCCATTCAGGAATGATTTAACATAGTGGTTCCCAAATCTTTCCAGGGTGCCACACCCTTGGTGCCCTGGCAACATTCCTAGCTCTACCCCCTTCCTACTCACCACCACAAACACACACCGTTTTCTGCAGCAAATTAAAAAAAAACAATATTTCACAAATAAAACTTAACCTAACTAACTTGTTATTTTGTTGATTTTCACATTCATTACCCCACTTTTGGTCATCCCACTACCTATTTCTTTATTACCCACAAGGGGCTAAACACAGAGAGGACAAACAAGGACAGACAAACGGATTAAGTCGATTATATCGACCCCAGTGCGCAACTGGTACTTAATTTATCGACCCCGAAAGGATGAAAGGCAAAGTCGACCTCAGCGGAATTTGAACACAGAACGTACTGGCAGACAAAATACCTATTTCTTTACTACCCACAAGGGGCTAAACACAGAGAGGACAAACAAGGACAGACAAACGGATTAAGTCGATTACATCAACCCCGGTGTGTAACAAGTACTTAATTTATCGACCCCGAAAAGATGAAAGGCAAAGTCGACCTCGGCGGAATTTGAACTCTGAACGTAACGGCAGATGAAATACAGCTACGCACTTCGCCCGGCATGCTAACGTTTCTGCCACCACGCTGCCTTTTGATCATCCCATTATCATGCCACTTTTCTTCAATGCCCACCCTCTTCATGGACCTTTGCACCACCACCACCAGGGGGCAGTACTGTCCGCTTTGGGAAGCACTGGTTTAACCCTACAGCATTCAGATTACTCTATTATATGTCATGCATCTTTATTCATCCTCTTTTAAACTGATCGTTCGCTTATCTTGTATAAACTGTCTTATACAAACAATCTTATACAAACATACACTATCTTATATAAACACTCAGTCTGATTATTTACAAAACGACATTGTAAGGTAAAGTAGCAGACGCCAAACCTGGGCAGTTTGAACACAAAATGGTTCAAATATTCTAAACCAGATATGGCTGGTTTAAGTGCTAAAGACTTAAAGAATATTAACCCTTTAACGTTTAGATTACTCTATCAAATTGTGAAGTATATTTGCCACTTATAAGTGGCAAATATACTTCACAATGTGTTACAGCTACTGTTTATACCTCGCCCAAGGTGCCACACAGTGAGACTGAACCTGGAACCATGCGGTCAGGAAGCAAGCTTCTTACCCAACAGCCACTCCTATATATATATATATATAAAGCTGAAGTTGTCTGTGTATGGCAAGTTTGGTAGCCTTCAACTAACACTATCTCCTCCAAGGCCCTGTGGAACAAGTTGACCAAATTTGAGAGTATGATAGAAAAAGGCTTGCTCTTCATTCCGTAGAAGAAAAAATTCAAATCGGACCATGTTAACACCAAAAATTACTTACATCAAAAAAGGTGTTTTTTTCTATGAAAATCCCTATTATTTATGATTTTTGATGGTGGTCTTGTGTTGTTCACCATTTTTTGGTGTTATTTCAACCAGAAAAAATGTCACTTAAAGAGAATAACAAGCTACATAATGCAAAATTTTTACTTTTCAAAAATTCCAATTTTAAAGGGTCGAAACAAACCTGAGCAAAACCGGAGATATGCTAGTATGTATGTAGTATAATATCAGTAATATATATATATATATATATATATATATGAAAATAAAGTAATGCTTATCATCACTTACACATGGCTGAAATATTTGTCTTTAAAAAACTACAAGAATGAAGATCTCATGAGCAGAGACATACATTTATTATATCCTGTGATAACTGACTGAGAGCAATTTTGGGATAATTGAACTAAATACTTTTGGATGATTTGAAACTGAACATGGACCATTTCAGTTTGAAATTGTGAAATTTTACTTGTTAAAAACACTTATGTTCTTGCTAACAGTTGTAGGACAAAAATTTATTTTCAGAACTACCCTAAATATTCACACACAAGCACATAAGGAGCAGGGGAAAAAAGGTGGCATAAATAGAACTTGGATAAAATATGGTGTGGTTTTGAAGTTGGAAAATTTTGAACTGTTGCTCAGAATTTCAACTAATTCTTTTCAGCTTCAAAATATGTGTATGTGTGTGTGTGGGTGTGTGTATAAGAATGTGTGTGTGTGTGTGTGAGTGAACTGCAATCAGACAAAAAAAAATGATGATGATGCTGTTACATAATTTTGACAAGAATGGTTGAAGGCAAACTATTTCATTGATTAAATAAGAAATTAATTAGTTAATTACTGTATAGATTTACCTAAATTCATACACAGAAGCCAATGTATAGCAATGAAATGATTCCTCTAGCTATTTGTAATGATCGTCTCCTATGCAATAATAAAGAATACTACTTATTAATTAGCTATGCATAGGTCACTTTTACTAAATTAAAAGCAATTAATGAAGTCTACACTACCAAGAAAATTTATCAATTCCAATTTTAATATATTTTTATCAAAATATGCTTTTCTACTTTTTTGTATTATTAAAGATTTCAATTACATGTTTCAACCAGAAATTTTTATTCACTATTTTTAACACTTAACGTTTGTATTCATTTTCTTCTACTGATTCCGTGCAACTCTCTCTCTCTCTCTCTCCTCTCTCTCTCTCTCTCTCTCTTCTCCATCTTTTCTTTGCTTACAGCCTTTATGTCTATTGGCCTTTATATTTTTTCATTTTTGTAACTTCTCTCTCTCACACTTTTATCCTCATTATCTTATTTTCTTTCAAGGTCTTTGACACTTCAGACTTTGTCCCTCCTCTTTCTCACAAGCTTCATTTGTCACCCTGCCCCTGTTTATTTCATTTCATAATTTTCGTCTTTCCCCAGCACACAGTTACTTTCATTCTCTTTCCTTGCAGCACACACACACACACACACACACACACACACTTTCTCTCTCTCTTGCATGCTTTCCACACACACACAAAAAAAATTGATTACATAGTTTTTCTTTGAGAAACTTCAGGAATATTTGAGAAAACGTTTACTCTTATATATACAAGGGCAGGCATGGCAGTGTGGCAAAGAAGTTTGCTTCCCAACCTCATGATCCCGGGTTCAGTCCCACAGAGGGGAACCTTGGGCAAGGGTCTTCTAATATAGCCTCAGGCCAACCAAAGCCTTGTGAATGAATCTGGAAGATAGAAACTGAAAGAAGCTTGTTGTGTGTGTGTGTGTGTGTGTTCACCAATACTGTAGGTGTATTTATGTCCCTGTAACTTAGCTGTTTGGTTGCTGGTAGAAACTCCACCCTCCAGGCTTGCTTGTATGAAACTGCTGCGCGGTACATAACTGCGAATATATATCAAAATCAAAGTGAAATTCGATGACAGGCACGAGCACCATACGAGCATGATTGTTGAAAGAGTGGCTAACCAGCTTCTGTGCCAATGGCACATAAAAGGCACCATTTAAGTGTGATCGTTACCAGCGTCACCTTACTGGCACTTGTGCTCCGTGCTAGTAGCGTGCTAAGAGCACCATCCAAGCGTGATCGTTGCCAGAGCAGCTAACTGGCTTCCGTGCTGGTGGCATGTAAGAGGCCACCATTCGAGCGGGATCGTTACCAACATCGCCTTACTGACACCTATGCCAGTGGCATGTGTAAAAAGATTCAAGCGAAGTCATTGCCAGTACCGCCTGACTGGCCCCCGTGCCAATGGCATGTAAAAGCACCCACTACACTCTCAGAGTGGTTGGCATTAGGAAGGGCATCCAGCTGTAGAAAGTCTGCCAGATCAAGACTGGAGCCTGGTGCAGCCATCTGGTTCGCCAGCCCTTTCCATGGTTGGATGGTTTGACTGAGGGCTGGCGAACCAGATGGCTGCACCAGGCTCCAGTCTTGATCTGGTGTGTGTATATATATATTATATATATATATATATATATATATATATATATACACACACACACACATATATATAGGAGTAAAGGTAAGGACAAGTAAGTTAGGTGAGTCAGTACACAAAAGTCAATATACAAACATGGCATACCCTACAAACATACCCTAGCAGAAACAACAGCTGGAGGGTGGAGTTTGTCAGCAATAAAATTACGCAAGAACATTATCTTCGATTTTGAGTTTGATTGCTGTTATAATCAATGATGAAAGTGCCGACCAATTGATTAGTGAATCTCCTTGGATTTACACTTTGCATGGAATGCCCTGTAGATTTCACCTCTATGGATTCATATCCTCTTCACTTGACATTTTCTTAACCAGATATTCATACATGGAATGCTGACTGAGGAATTTGCCTAGATTCCTTGAATCTCTACATTCTATCACTCTCGCTTGTTCACTCATCCACCCATTAACCCATTCATATATATCATCATCATCATCATTTAACATTGGCCTTTAACGATGATGATAAATAAACATACAAATATATATATATATATATTATATATATCTATATATATATATATGAATGAACAAGAGTGATAGATAGTAGAGATTGAAGAATCTCTATATATATATCTAATATATATATACACACACACACACACACCACACACACACACACACAACACAGAAGGCATTATTAACAAGAATGGAGAATTATACATCTTTAAAACTAATTTATTACAGAATTATTGACATTAAATTGATATTTGATTTCAGTCCAACACGTGTTTCTCGCTACATAAGTGTCCTAATGCCCTTTGATTCAGCATTTCCATATTCATTTACATCATATTATATATATATATATATATATATATATATATATATAATATATGTATATATACACACATATATATATATGTATATATATACTCACACACACACACACATGTATATATGTATATATATCTATGTGTGTGTGTGTGTATACTTTAAGTTCGTTCACAGGAAATGCTTTGAATATGTAAAAATCCACTCATAAGGCATTGGTTGGCCTGAGGCTATAGTATAATGGTTTTGCTATGGAATCATGAAACTATTTTTTGTTTTCTGAAGAAGCAATGTTTTAGACTTACAACCCTTTTGCATAATAGCAACAACATATATATGGCCGTGTGGTAAGAAACTTGCTTCCCAACTACCCGGTTCTGTGTTCAATCCCACAGTACAGCACCTTGGGCAAACCAAAGCCTTATGAGTGGATTTGGGAGACGGAAACTGAAAGAAGACCATCATATATATTATATATATCAAGATTAATCAGCTGAAATTGCGAAGATGATCCAGTTCTTGACTGATGATTGAGGGCTTCGAATGTCCTGTCCGTGTTTTTTGTGTCGTCTTCTAAATGTTTCACGTTCTTGTCCCAGTTTGTATATTTTTTTACTTTTACATATATATATATATATGTATGTGTATATATGTATATATGTATATATATATACATATATATATATATAAGTTCAGTAAAATTTAGATTCAGTTGAATATGGTACTTAAGTTAAAGGCACCAGAAATTAGTATGATATTATCCATATAATTCAAAATGGGGTAATATTTGCATTGTTCAATTAAATGGAGTCACATGAAACGATCGTACTGCATTACCTTTGGATATCCTTGTTGCTTATTTTGATTATATATATATAGCCCCGGGCTGACCAAAGCCTTGTGAGTGGATTTGGTAGATGGAAACTGAAAGAAGCACATCGTATATATGTATGTATATATATGTGTGTGTTTGTGTGTCTGTGTTTGTCCCCCCCAACATCGCTTGACAACCGATACTAGTGTGTTTACATCCCCGTAACTTAGCAGTTTGGTAAGAGAGACCGATACAATAAGTACTAGGCTTACAAAGATTTGCTCGACTAAAGGCGGTGTTCCAGCATGGCCACAGTCAAATGACTGAAACAAGTAAAAGTGTGAAAGAGTGGAACTGAAACGAAGACAATGACGATGGCTGTCTTACCCTCACGTACAAAAGCTTGTTGTTGCTACTGTTGTTGATGTCATCTACTGGCATATAATTTAGGTCCATCAAGTAGTTTTTTTACTAACTACTTCTAAATGTCGATACTTTCTCCACTCGTCCTCTCTCCCCCTCCATCCCTTCCATTGTCCTCTCCGGAATATTAATATTTCACACACACACAACAAAAAGACTGATTATTCTGTAGCAAATGAAATTATGATATTGAAATGTCACCCACTTGGTTCTTGCAGAAATGTTTACTAGTGAGGTGAAAGTAATTTTCACAATACGGTTTCCACATAAACAAGATGGCTCAGTCATAGCCAGAAAGCCTTTATAATCTCTCTTTATAAAGCTGAAGTTGTCTGTGTATGGCAGGTTTGGTAGCCTTCAACTAACACAATCTCCTCCAAGACCCTGCGGCACAAGTTGACCAAAATTGAGAGTATAATAGAAGAAGGCTTGCTCTTCTTTCCGTAGAAGGAAAAATTTAAATCGGACCATGTTAACACCAAAAATTATTTACATCAAAAAGGTGCTTTTTTTTTTTCTATGAATATCCCTATATTTTATGATGTTTTGACTGCTGTGTCGCCAGTTTTTGGTGTATTTCAACCAGAAAAATGTTCACTTAAAGAGAATAACAAGCTACATAATGCAAATTTACTTTTCAAAAATTCCAATTCTAAAGGGTCGAAACAAACCCAGGCAACGCCGGGCGATACTGCTAGTCATAAATACAATCAATCAGGATTGAACTGAATGACAAAGGAGGACACATTAGATAATGTATTCCAAGGTATACCATCCACTTTTCTATGCTTGCATTGTTTTCCTTCTTTGGCTTCCTCTCTAAACACTGAACCATCAAGGTTAACTCAGGCATCACATGCATGCATGTATAAATGTAATATACCCATGTATGTGTGTAGATAAGTAAAAGACCCCTTTCAGTCATGAAAGACCCTTTTCAGTCATTTTTACCCAAATGCTGACTTTTTGTTTCTTTTATAAAGACATATATAAATATTTATAATACTTAAACATATCAAAGGGAAATGGAAAATTAAGTATAATTTTCACCTCCAGTGGCCTAAATTGTAAAAATTTTAGTCCCAAAAGACTATGAATTAGTCATAATATATAGTGTACATTCAAACACATAAGGAATCCATTCATGGAATTCAACATGCTAGAAAGAACAGCTAGGTTCTATAACCACAAAAATTAGGGATAAATTTCAACAGGACAAAATGAAAAATAAAAACATTTTACCATCAAGTTTCCTAATATTTGTGGTTATAGAACTTAGCTGTTCTTTCTAGCGTGTTCAATTCCACGAGTGGATTCCTTATGTGTTTGAATGTCCATTATATATCATAAATATTTATAAATATATAAAGAGTAAAGACCCCCTTCGGTCATGAATGACCATGGGATTGCACCTAGAAAGTTCCCTTTTGAGGCACAAGTCCAGGCAAGGTTGTTTTATGGAAGATCAGCAGTCCCCCATGCATACCAGATTCCCCTCTCCAAGGGAAAGGGAAAGGGGCCGATACAGCTTGGTACCAGTGATGTCGCAATACATTTCTACAGCTGAGGGAACTGGAGCAACGGGAAATAAAGTGTCTTGCTCAAGAACACAACACGCAGCCTGGTCTGGGATTCGAACTCACTACCTCGAGATTGTGAACATGACGCTCTAACCACCGATCCATGCACCTTCACTGGAGATAAGTACATGTATGTATAAATGCAGTTTGCTATATTTCTGAAGATGAAGGCATATACATAGAATGTCTGCACCAGACTGAGGTATTGCCAACAGTCTATTCCTACACACAGGTAAATGATATATTGTCAGGAATAAACACACCTGAGCAGCTGAGGAAACAGTTTGCAACTGAGATTCCAGGAAAATAAATGGAAATATTCGCTGAATAGGAAAGATTAGTTTAAAAGATGTTGAGGATGTTTCAGCCACATGTGATACATATGTAGGAGGATAATGAGAGGGAGAGAGAGAGAGAGAGAGAGAGAGAGAGAAGCTACACATTTCTAATACATATTTAAAGGGAATATGAGAGAGTGACTATCACATGTAGTACATGTTTAAAAGGAGTATAAGAGGGGTAAGTGCCACATGTAATACATATTTAGAGAGAGTATAAAAGAGTAAGTACCACATGTCAACTACATGTTTAAAAGGAATATAAGATAGGGTAAGTACCACATGCGTGATACATGTTTGGAGGGAATATGAGGGCGAGTAACTATCACATCTACTACATGTGTGGATGGAATAGAAAACTTCACTCCAATAGACTTTAGTCTGACCTATGCAAACATGGGAAAGGGAACATTAAACAATGGTGATATGGGACGACCTAGATGAGATTATTATATATATATACACACACACACATTCTTTTATTCTTGCCATGTAGTGGGACTGAACTAGGAACCATGTGGTTGGTAAGCAAGCTACACCTATATATATATATATATATATTTAGAAAACAACCACCTTTTATCAATGTCTTGCAAACAACTTGCACATGCAAGTGCTAGCAGTCAAAAGCTCCGTATACCGGAAACCAGCAAGTGTAAGGGGTCATCAGGAGAGAATGCGTGCCGTTTCAAGGCCTACCTCTCGACAGCATCAATGCGCACCGGCCCTCCTCACTGATATGAGGCCCTGCTTGCTAGATCAACTGGTTATGAAATTAAACTCAATATCCTTCTAGCCATCGCTCATCCATTATTAAATTATTAAATTCATTATTGAATAATGAAATCGAATTGAACCAGCCAGGATCCCTGGTCTGGTGGTACGTAAAAAGCACTATCCGACTCGTGGCCGATGCCAGCACCGCCTCGACTGGCTTCCGTGCCGTGGCACATAAAATACACCAATCTGACCGTGGCCGTTGCCAGCCCCCCTGGCACCTGTGCAGGTGCTAAAAAGCACCACTACACTCACAGTGGTTGGCGTTAGGAAGGGCATCCAGCTGTAGACATTGCCAAATTAGACTGGAGCCTGGTGCAGCCTTCTGGCTTCCGAACCCCGGTCGAACCGTCCACCCCTGCTAGCATGGAGAACGGACGTTAACCGACGATGATGATGATGATGATGATATATTGATAGAAATGGTAAGACAACAAAAGAATGAAAGAGACCTCGATATTATGTAAATAGAGGAATTTATCTGTAAATGTAATATGCGGCAATTATCCAGTAGCCATGATAAAACTCCGAGTTTCAGATGTCGGGGTGGAAGGACTACGCCGCCATCTCTTCAGTTATCCAGCCATCGAAAAGCCACTCAATGATTCCATCTGACTCATGCAAGCACAGAAAAGAGGACATTACAAAGAACATGATGACGATGATGACAACGAAAAAGATGGTGTTTACTTGTGCTTGTTTGTGTGTGTGTGTGTGTGAGGGAGAGAAGTGTAGAGAGGATTAACTAGAAAGATAAAGGAATCAGCTTTAAGATATTTGATAAATACTTGCTTTGATATATTGATATATTTTAGAGTAAGAAACCCGTCAATTGTTTGCTGACCTCTCAACCAAGTAACGGTGGATGGTGTGTGATATCTATGCTGTCCCCTGCCCTGACCCCTCTCCTTTCTCTCCTTTCTCTTCTTTCTCCAATACATTAGCAACACAACAGAAGGAAAATTAGCAACCACCAAGAATTAAAGCTAATTTGCAGATTCAATAAAGCAAGGAAGCACAGTGCTTATTATGTCGAGCCGGATGGACCAGCTCGATATATAGATGGATTGGGGGAATGGGTAGGTTGATAAATGGATAGGGAGATGGATGGATGGATGGAGGGAGGGAGGCAGAGAGTGAGTTTATAAAGATTGTCAAGATAAATAATTGGGTAAACATCATCATTTTAGCATCCCCCTTTTCATGGTAACCTGGTTCGGGACACATGGTGTGATGTGCCGGGTAAGAAGTGATATATCAACAGATAGTTTTGTGTGTGTGAAGCTAAAATGTCATATAGTTTATACGTGTGAGTGTATGAATCTCATATACATACATATGTAGTCAATATTTAATACATTTATATATACATACACATACATATCATCAATTAACATTTGTCAGCCATACTGGAATTGTGTGTGTGTATATTTAAAATTAGAGTATTAAATCATTACCAATGTCTCATAGGAATGTTTAGCAGACATGGGGTGTGTATATGTGTGTGTGTGTGTATATATATATATATATATATATATATATATAATATATACACATACAATATATACATATACATACATACGTACACACATTGCATTGATGGGTAAATATTCTTTATTTTTGGGTTAGCAAGGCAACTAACAGTTTCATGTGAGGAGATCTTCACTTGAACAATTGTGTAGACTACTTGATATAAAACCATTGGTTGCCTTGTTAACCCACAGAGCATATATACAAGATGTGCTGAAAAGTTCCTGGCTTTGAGTAAAAGAAAATGCAAGAAGATCAGTTAATTATGATTTTATTCAACATATTCCCTCTCAGGTCACACACTTATTATATATATATATATAATTTCAATATGGAGCAAACAATTCACAAGAAAAAAATAATCAATGAAAAAATAATTTGCACTGACTCTGATATTATTTAGTGTAACAATTTAAAAATGATAATAACAGAATCAATAATATAGGTGATTGCAGGCCCCCAAAAAAGCATTAAATGGCTGGCAATTTAAATAAGAGTTTTGACTGTTATTTCCAGCAGGTATACATACTTAATATGTCCTTTAATTAATTTTATATATATATATATAGGACAGGTGTAGCAGTATTTTACACTTACATATACAACACAAATGTACTGAATGGCAGTGTGTAGAGTAAGATGTTATGTATGTATAATTTAAATGCTATACCCTTTTCCTATATGGGAATGAGGTGTATAGCGGTGGAGCATACAGTACTTATTATGTATGTATAATGCAGCCTGTCAAGACTATTTTATGCTATACAAAGTTTTGAACAATACAAGAGATGTTTAAGAATTGTTGCAGAAACAATCAAATTTACCAATTTTTTTTTTTACTGAAAGCTTCAATTAAATCAGAATTCTCTTATCATAGAACAATGGCATCGATAAATCTTATAATTATATACACTCATGCACAGTGTGTGTATATGTGTGTGTGTATATTCATATATATATATACACACACACACCTCACAGACACATACAAATAATATGCAAATACCCGTATTCAGTGACATCTATACAAGCACATACATGCATACACACACACTCATTACATATACATCTATACATTATATATACGCACATATGTACACACGCATTATATATACATCTATACATCATATATACACACACACATTACATATTCATTATATATACGTACATACATACACACCCATTACATATACATCTATACATTATATATACACACATACTCACACACCCATTACATATACATCTATACATTATATATACACACATACTCACACACACATTACATATATATCTATACATTATATATACGCACATAAGTACACACACACATTACATATACATCTATGCAGTATATATATATACACATACACATTACATATTCATCTATACATTATATACACACACATACATACACACGCATTACATATACATCTATACATTATATATACACACATACACATCTGTACATTATATATATATATACACACACATACATACACATCTATACATTATATATATAAATATATCCTCCACACACACACACACACACACACACACATGTAATACAAACACATAATAATGATAATATAGAGATACACAAATTCAATTGTATTTATATATACATGCACTCACACGGGTATACACAGAATTCTAAATATTTAATTGGTAGCAAATAGAATGAATTGCTTGGAAAGAGTCCATTTATCATTATTTGTATTTTGGGATTGTTTTAGATGTACTTTATCACACACACACACATTAACATACAAAAATACAACTGCATATTAATAAAACACACACACATACACACACCAAATTAAGACACCTACAAACATACACATGAGTGTGTGTAGAGAGAGAGAGAAAGAAAGAGAGGGGTGTGCTGAAAAGTTCCTAGTTTTAAGAGTATAGTGAAAGGCCTGATTGGAGGTGCAACCTTCTTTTACAGGGCTCAGAACAAATGAAGGACCGCACCAATAAATGTAGGAATCTGAGAAGGGGTGTCTTGCAAACAACTTGCACATGCAAGTGCTACCAGTCAAAAGCTCCGTATACCGGAAGCCAGCAAGTATATGGGGTCATCAGGAGAGAATGCGTGCCGTGTCGGGGCCTATCTCTCGACGGCATCAATGCGCACCGGCCCCCCTCACTGATATGAGGCCCTGCTTGCTAGATCAGCTGGTAATGAAGAACTCAATATCCTTCTAGCCATCGCTCATCGTCTCTTTTAAACCAAATCCAGTGGCTA
>NW_021836441.1:0-7500 GCF_006345805.1 Octopus sinensis
ACTTAAAAGCTTTGAGGCGTAGGAGTGGCTGTGTGGTAAGTTGCTTGCTTACCAACCACATGGTTCCGGGTTCAGTCTCACTGCGTGGCACCTTGGGCAAGTGTCTTCTACTATAGCCTCGGGCCGACCAAAGCCTTGTGAGTGGATTTGGTAGACGGAAACTGAAAGAAACCCGTCGTATATATGTATATATATATATATATGTATGTGTG
Organism: Octopus sinensis; assembly: GCF_006345805.1. Classification (NCBI taxonomy): domain Eukaryota; kingdom Metazoa; phylum Mollusca; class Cephalopoda; order Octopoda; family Octopodidae; genus Octopus; species Octopus sinensis. The sequence continues at coordinate 213 of NW_021836441.1, forward strand.
TGTGTATGTTTGTGTGCCTGTGTTTGTCCCCCAAACATCGCTTGACAACAGATGCTGGTGTGTTTACGTCCCCGCAACTTAGCGGCTCGGCAAAAGAGACCGATAGAATAAGTTCTAGGCTTTCAAAGAATAAGTCCTGAGGTCGATTTGCTCGACTAAAGGCGGTGCCCCAGTATGGCCACAGTCAAATGACTGAAACAAGTAAAAAGAGTAAACATTTGTTTGTCTTATATCTATCTTTGTCGATATTTTTCTTCTGTTCTTTTCTTTTTATACAGAAGAGCTAAGTTTCTTCAGGTTCTTTAAATTCTGAGCTCAAATCCCGCAGAGGTCAACTATGCATTTCATCCTTTCGAGATCGATAAAATCACGTACCAGTCAAGTACTGGGGGTCTTTGTAATCGACTTGCCCCCCCCCCACTCTCCCCGCCCTTCAAAATTTCCTGCCTTGTACCAAGATTAGAAATAGTATATAAAAAGCATTAGATTTTTTTTGTAGTCTTCTGTGGATTTCCGGCTTCACAACGGACGCTCATATTGATTGAAGGCATAAAATATATACCATCTGGTATTTACCTATGTACTCAAAGAAAGATTGACCAAATAACTTGTATGAGGAACAGTAGGAGCGGAGATCCATTATCAGCTACGACTTAGACTGAGCAACAACAGCAGTCAGATGATATGAAAATAAGTGGTCAAGCCATTTGTCAAGTTATGAAGGAAACTCCTTCAGAATGGTTGCGTCATAGACATGATTAGCACACTGCACGTACGTTAGATTTTAACGAAGAATTCATTATCCAAATGACACTTCCATCACCATAGCAACAAAAACAACAGCAAAAGCAATAATAGTAACAACAAAATTACAAGAACAACAGCAAGAAGCCAAAGAGGAATCTGTATGTCAGTGGTTTTCAACCGGGGTCCCTATGATACCTGGTGCTCTATATAAGATTTTAGGGGGAGGGAGAGCGCACAAGCAAAATAGTAAAGTAGGGATCCACAGTATTATTTTAAGGGCCCATGACAAAATTTTGTTTTCGATGTATTTATTAGAAGAAACAGCTGCATTTCTCTAACGTTTCTCTAACGTTTAACGTTTCTCTAACGTTTCTCTAGCGTTTAACGTTTCTCTAGCGTTTAACGTTTCTCTAACGTATAACGTTTCTCTAACGTTTAACGTTTCTCTAACGTTTCTCTAGCGTTTAACGTTTCTCTAACGTTTAACGTTTCTCTAACGTTTGACGTTTCTCTAACGTTTAACGTTTTTCTAACGTTTAACGTTTCTCTAACGTTTGACGTTTCTCTAACGTTTAACGTTTCTCTAACGTTTCTCTAACGTTTCTCTAACGTGTCTCTAACGTTTGACGTTTCTCTAACGTTTAACGTTTATCTAACGGTTAACATTTCTCTAACGTTTAACATGGTTCTGTCTCCTGAAAGATGTTCTCTCAGAGAATTCTGTCGCAAAGCTACGCAAGTGAACGTGAGAACTTGTATGATCTGGTACAACAAGTATCAAGAGGTCAGTAGATATCAGGGAACAAAATTTGTGTGGAGTTAGCTTTTCCTAAGTGAGCAGCTAAAAAGCTGAAGGGCCTTATTTGCTTTGGATGACCTTCACCTGGGGGCAATTCCGTGATATATAGTTCAACCCTTTGCTGAAACTCTGACAAGTTGCTGCGACTTGGGGTCATTGTTGTAGAGCTGAAAAAGAAGTAATTTCTACACTTCTCCTCTGGAAGCCATCTACTCGCAATAACAGAGGGCGCACACTCTCCTACCCTGATGTAATCTCCAGGGATACAGGCATCCAGCAACAGGACCTCCGTAATGCCATGATGGACCGTGAAGTCTAGCGTAGCATGGTAAATTCCATTGTCTCGACCACGGTCGAACAATAATGATGATGATGGGGTCAAAGCAGACCTGAAAACAATGTAAGAGGTGGTTCCATGCTTCCCAAAACCCCCTGGAATTCCCGAACCGGATGCAGTTAAGTCATACTCAGGAGAAGTCTGTGGAATACTTTGCCGATTACATGGTAATTCAAAGAGCACGTAATGCAGTGAATCACAACAAGAGAATAATCACCGTCGAAACCAACGGAGATCCACTACTTTACAAAAAACTTAACGGCGTATCTTTGGTAGGATGTGATCTCAGAAACAATGTGCTTGTAATCCAATGCCGTAATCATTTAATCATTTGTCTCCGGTGTATGGTGGGGGGTGGGAAGTCATAATTTTGAGAAAGGCATCCTGTCGAGTCAGCCCACATAAACTGGTGATCGATCATTTTGACAAATGAGCCAGATATCAGATATCGGCTACGAGCACAAATGCCATCGTTCATTCCAGATCAAATGTGCACAAGAATAAACAGGAATTCTAATATTTCATGACAACCCACAAATCCCAAATACCAAGATGTTTGGCGTTTTAATTTTTCTTTTTGTTTTGAAAATACTTATGTAAGTCACTAAAGGAATTAAAACAACAACAACAACAACAACAACAGAAGCAACAACAACTACTACTAATACAACAAAATATTTGTCTGTCAGTTCCGTATAATAGTATATATATATTTCATTTTAATATTTTAAATACTCACAGCTCCGACGTGATTGTGTGACTGAGCCGTTTGCTTCAAAAACCACGTGGACCCCAGTTTAACTCCACTACCCGGAACCTTGTGCAAGTGTCTTTTGCTGCAGGCCGCTCAATGCCTTATGAATATGTTTGGCAAATGGAAACTTGTGTGGAAGCGCGTCGTGTAAACATACGCGCGTGTGTGTATGTGAGTGTGTGTGTACTTATACATACGTATATCCACACACACACACACACACACACATATATATATAATAATGAAAGTGAGGGCGCGTGGCTTAGTGGTTAGGGCATTCGGCTCATGATCGTAAGGTTGTGAGTTCGATTCCCGGCGACGCGTTGTGTCCTTCAGCAAGACACTTTATTTCACGTTGCTCCAGTCCACTCAGCTGGCAAAAATGAGTTGTACTTGTATTTCAAAGGGTCAGCCTTGTCACTCTCTGTGTCACGCTGATTATCCCCGAGAACTACGTTAAGGGTACACGTGTCTGTGGAATGCTCAGCCATTTGCACGTTAATTTCACGAGCAAGCTGTTCCGTTGATCGTATCAGCTGGGACCCTCGTCGTCGTAACCGGCGGAGTCTTTAAAGTTTAATAATGAAAATAATGATAAAAGTAATAACAAAAGAATGAGACCTCGATATTAGATAAATAGAGGATTATTTATATACGAGCAAAACGCCCTCCGTATATTGGACGGTGCTGAGTTGTCAAACATTAAACCAAATTTTCTGAAAACAGCTTGTCCGACCGTCCCATAGGCCTCCCCTTTGAGAAACACTGATTTAACCTAAATTTGAGACACCAGCAAAAGAAGAAATAAAGATAGACTTTTTTTCTATTCCAAAGAAAAACAATTTTATTCACACAAATATGCAACCGAAGAGTTTAAAGTACCAGTAATGATAAGGCTGTTGACTAGGAGAACACAACATGGTTTAAACAGTAAGCTTGGCAGGAAAGAAACGTGCCTTTAAGCAGTACAAAAACAACAAAAAATGGAAGGTGCAGTTATGTACAGGTTGACGCAGAAAATAAGCTTTATCGATCGCATTCTCCCCTGGAATCGATTTTTGTAATTTTTTCAAGACTTATACATGCCGTGATACCGTCGGTATCTACATACCAAATTTGAGCGCAATCGGATGGAAGATGCTCGAGATCCTAGAACACACACACAGACAGAACGGATTTTATATGAGAAGTTATAATTTTGAACATACAGTAAAAGGTTGTCATCATAATACGAGAATGTATCGTGGCTCTTCGCTCCGACATTCGAAACTCCGAGGACTACAGGGTGTTCAATTTAAAAGTTGACTCGATTGATTAACTGTCAAAATATTGGCTCTCTCTGATTGGCTCAGACTAGCTCTCTTTGATTGGCTCGCTATGCCAAATTGATTTTAGCCTTTTACAAGTGTAACGCATTCATTTGAGATTTCTTCTGGAGTCGTAATGGTGTTATCAGTGCAGTAACGTTAATTTATTGTGGAATCTTATTTTAGATCAGAACGTTTTATCAATGGGCGACGGATTTATTCCTTTGACAGTTGCGTTACCGATTTTAAGATCGAATATCCAAAGGTGCCTCCGCCAACAAAACAGGAGATTAATGTTCTGAATAAAAAGTTTAGGAAGACGGGCTCAGTAGAAAATAAGAAACACGTTCGCCGACGTACCCGCCTTTCTGATGATGTTGTGGAAGATATCCGTCAACGAATTCTTCGCAGTCCCAGGAAATCTGTGCAACATTTGTCTCATGAAATTGGATTATGTTGGCAGCTGCCATACTGCTCTTCGCAAATCGCTGAAATTGTACCCATACCACGTGTCTTTCTTATATGAACTTATTCATGCTGATTTTTTTAAAAGATTGGATTACTGCAAATGGTTTCAAGACAACATGGATGACACCCAACTTGACATGACTTTCTTCAATGACGAGGCTTGGATTCACCTATCGGGATACCTAAATTCGCAAACCAGTCGCATCTGGAGTGCTCACAATCCTCACGAGTTTGTCGAATCACCCTTACATGCAGTGAAGATTGGTGTATGGATGACTATCAGCAGGAGAAGAAGAGTCGCTTTCTAACCCAGATCCAATGCTCCTTCATTGGAATTTCAACAACATCAACAGGATATGTATGTATGTGTGTGAGTACTTTGTATGTGTAGATTTGTATGTTTTGCTTTATGTGTTTATTGTCATGCATATAGTTGCATATCTTAGACATGCTCATATATACTTAAATGATAAACTTCTGGAAAGTCTTACAGATTTTTACAGTTCCAGTGATGGCTTGGATCTGTAGTCTTCTGATCAGCTTTTTCGTTTCTGGTTTTGAGAAGCATAATTTCCCAAGATTGGTATTTAGGCGGTGTGTTACATATCCCAGTGCCCCAATAATTGTAGGTATAAGCCTGAACATGTAAATCTAGATGGAGCCATTGTAGATTTCTTAATAGTTCAGCGTAAGTATTTTCTTTTTCGCTGATCTTTAGTTCTATGTTAACATCTGCCAGGAGCTGATTTATGTATGTATGTATGTATGTATGTATGTATGTATGTATGTATATATATATATATGTGTGTGTGTGTGTGTGTATGTGTGTGTGTGTGTGTGTGTGTGTGTGTGTGTGTGTGTGTGTGTGTGTGTGTGTGTGTGTGTGTATGTATGTATGTATGTCACTTCTATTTTTTTAATTATTATAAATCTTCCACTGAGGAGGGAGGCGGTTTCCAACAAAGATACAATGCTCCATCTTTGGGATGTAGTTAACACAGACAAATTCACATTTGGAACTTGAGAAAAGTCTTGCATATTTTTACTGTTCCACTCACAGATTGCACTTGTAATGTACGAATTAGCCGGTCGAATTCTCTTTCTGAAAATCCCAGTTTATCCAGATTCTCCTTTAAGCATTTATGTATGTATGTATGTATGTATGTATGTATGTATGTACGTGTGTTTGTGTGTCTCTATGTGTGTATTTGATTGGACATATGAGTGTGAAGTGTGTGTATACGAACACGTGTTTTAACAATGTCGCACTCAATATCATATGGAACAAAATTGTAGTGAAAGTAAAGCAATAAGGTCGACGACGACGACGACAACCTCAATAACAAGAAGGGCGACTACAACAACAACAACAACAACAACAACTGCAATAACAACAACAGTACAAATGTATAAAATAGTTCAAGAAAGTACTCGACATCTCATCCTGAACAAAAAAAAAAAACCAAAAAAAAAACACTTAGAATAAAATGAAATGCAATAAGAATTAACAAAAATAATAACACGTCACAATTTGACATTTGGACAAATTGTTCAAGGGAGAAAACCCATACCGACAAATGACTTACACCGTTTAACAAGATGTCAAGATTTTGTCCTCTATGTGTCTTCCAGTGCAAGCGAGTTTCTTTGAAGAAAAATAACACAATAAATAAATAAATAAAAACAATAGACAATATAAAATAAGGCAAGTCTACTTAATGGCATGTGTTTTTGCGGTTATACTTTCGATGTTGGTTTTTGGAGTTTTTCTTTCGGTTTTGTAAGACATGGTTTTGTTTTTCTTGTTGTTGGTGGTGTTGATGTTTCAAGCGATTTCGTTCTTTAATCTGCAATGGTTTAAGTTTAAATAGGTTCAAGCAAGCGAATTAAAACCCTTTCAATACACTGGAGAAAGATACGCAAAACAATGTCAATAGGAATGCTTGTGTGTTTTAATTTACACGTCTATGTAAGTACAATACGCACGTACACATTTGTATATATGTACTTGTATATGCATTATATATATAATATATATATATATATATATATATATATGTATGTATGTATGTACTTTTAAGCGCAGGTGTGTGGTAACACGTTTGCTTCCCAACTACATGGTTCTGGGTTCAGTCCTATTGCGTTGTCACCTGAGGCAAGTGTCTTTTACTATAACTTTGGGCCAACCAAAACCTTGTGAGTGGATTTGGTAGACTGATACTGAAAGAAGGCCCTCGTTTATCTATCTATCTATCTATCAATCTATCTATCTAGCAGTCTGTCTGTCTGTCTGTCTGTCTATCTATCTATCTATCTATCTAACTATCTATCTGTCTATCTATCTATCTATCAATCTATCTATCTGTCTATCTATCTATCTGTCTATCTATCTATCTGTCTGCCTATCTATCTATCTATCTATCTATCTATCTATCTATCTATGTATGTATGTATGTCTATATATGTATATAGAGGATATTTTGTGACTTTACATTAGGGACATATTTGTGCCATCCAAGCAAGATATAAAGATACTTCTAAAGGATATTTGAAGTGTAATCTGCTTCACAAGGAGATGGCAGTGGAACAAATAGTAACTGTTATCTTTTAAACAAGGTGTGGCGCTAAAAAGCAAACCCAAATTTTACTTAGTGCAATAGTTCACAGGCTAGTCACACAACATTTGGGAAGGAGAAGCACAAAGGTTATAATCAAGGACATGGGTGACGATGTCACCTTCGTGGTTAGAAGTTAGTCACCTTCGTAAGACAATATAGAGGTAGGTAATCGATGCAGACGTAACTTTCGGTGACATGTGGTGGGGAAGGATTACCCGGAACATACAAGTTCTCATAACCCTGAAAAGCCAGAAGCAA
>NW_021836441.1:12500-15000 GCF_006345805.1 Octopus sinensis
AAAACAAAACTACTGAATAATAATAATAATAATAATAATAATAATAATAATAATAATATAATAATAGTAATATTAATTACATGAATTTTCTATTCATGTTTTTATTCCATTCTTGTATTTATCAATCTTTACGTCGTCCAACTAGTTCCATTCATACAATTTTAGTTGTAAGCGCACACACATATTATCAGCACGTACGCAAACACACGCACGTAAACAGCAATGCGCGCGCGCGCACACACACACACACATTTTTGTGTTCTTATTTGCTTTTTACTTTCATTGGTTCCAGCCCGTGTACTGTCAACTTCCGTCTATCTGTCTGTCTATCTATCTGTTTACCTGCCTGCCTGTCTGTCTGTCTGTCTGTCTGTCTGTCTGTCTGCCTGCCTGCCTGTCTGTTTATGTATGTATGTATGTATGTATGTATGTATGTATTTGTCTGTCTGTCTACCTTTCTGTCTGCCTGTCTGTATGTCTATCTATCTATCCATCCATCTCTCTCTTTATCTCTCTCTCTCTCTATCTATCCATCCATCTCTCTCTCTCTCTCTCTCTCTCTCTATCTATCTATCTATCTGTCTATCTATCTTCCATATATATGTATACACACAAACGTGCACACACATATTGTATATCTCTGCATATGAAACCCGTAAAAAAAAGAAAACAATAAAACAAAGCAAAGCAACAAAAAAACAGCAAAGAAAAGACAGAAAATGGTATAGAGAGACCAGGTAGATAAAAACTACGAGGACAAATATGGAGGGAAAATAGAAAATTGTAAATTGCTGCTCAAACATGGCGATTGTCCTGGAACAAAAGCATGCCTCAAATATAACTTTCAATGTAGTTGTACAACATTGTAACTTGGTGAAGCAAAACAAACAAAGACTAAACTTGAGATTGTATTAAATCTTCGCTCGTCTAAGATAGGTCTTTTTTTTATCGTGTAACCAGAAGAGAAGGCAGTGTATATGAACTGTGCAGAGACTCCGAGACTGACGAGTGAGATAGAAGAAGGATTGTTCAAACTGGAGTCCTGGTGTGGGTGCTTGCAACAGAATAAAATTCCTCTGAATGCATCCAATATGACAAGTGGTGGTGTCAGACCAGGCGGTGAATTAATACCATCCTTTTAGGCCTCGGCAGGATTTTAACTCGGAGCGCAATGCGCTGGAACAAATATGGCAAATTATTCGGTCCAACATCGTAAACTAAAAGAAAAACCCATTTAACTTTAAGTGAGCACGAACACAACTTTGGCCACGAGCCCACCTATAGACTTATAAACCCAACTAGAAGTGAAATAGGTTTAGTAGCCCCAAAATTACTAAATCATATTAATAATAGAATTAAGAAACTACAAAAAGTACAGCAATGGTCAAAAAGTAACACTGTTTTAGACAAGTTTAGGAATATAAAATACAAGTATAGAGCTGAATTCAGACCAATCGACAATGTGGATTTTTACCATTCGATCGAGGTTCTTGTTGGACAAAGCAAAAAAGTTCGCCAGAAAAAATGTCACCATTGACCAAACAGATCTTGAGTTTATCATGCATGCACGAAAAGCTCTCTTCTTTTGTAAGAGTTCAGCAGAGCAGGGGTCAAGAATCTGATCGAGGAGAAGTATTTGATATTTCGATGGATTTGTATGATAGTACTGACATATTTGATCTAGTAGGACCGCTTACATCAATACCTTAATATTTAAGGTTCCCTCCCATAATATCGGTCAATACTATGATACTGTATGAAGCATATCCCACAGCCGCGATGGTCATACCCTCGATACATTTAAGAAAAACCTCATTTCTATATTTAGCGGATTAGATCTCTGTATTACAATAAACAAAAATCTCACTAAACTTTATTTCTTAGACGCTTGCTAAGACCAAAACTAATACTCTTACAAGCTTTACCATAAACCCAATGAAAAAATTACGTATTTACACAAACAGTCTTGTCACCCACCTGTCGACTTTAAAAACCTTATAGCCAATATTAGTAATAGGATATAAAATCTCCCCTCCTTTTAGGAAATATTCGATTAGGCAGCTCTCCTACAATAATAACACCTGGTCAAGAACATTTTTAACTAGAAGTTAACTTGCACTACGACCGTAAAAAGAGAGAGGCCTAAAAAAGATTATATGGCACGACCCTCACTTTCTCTTTGATTGTTAAGACAAACATAGATGAGAAATTCCTAGCCTTGATAGATAAGCATTTCCCGGATAGCCATAGATATAAGAAAATCTTTTGATAGGTATTTTGTGTAAGTTCCTCAAAGATGCTGTCCCAACATGACAAACATTATTACCTGTAATTCACACGAGACGACCTCTCCAAACATTAAACTCAGGAACCTGGATACTTGTCCACTCGACCAAGCATGTGTAATTAGCTCAGTTGTATATGATGTCGAGATCACTTCAGTTCTATCAAATAAAGAAGCCGAGAAGAAAAAATGTATTGGACTATGTGAAAGTGACTT
>NW_021836441.1:20000-22500 GCF_006345805.1 Octopus sinensis
AATTGCACTACTGGGTACTGCACACATCCTACGCAAAACACTTTCAATACAATAACCATAAGAGCATCACAACAAATCACAGCACATACCCAAGGCACACTGAGCTGCGCTCGGTAGTGAAGTGAAAGCACGATATAAAAATAAAACTACTGAATAATAATACTGACAATAGAGGGAATGTGAACCTTTCGGGCAGAGAATTGTACAAAAGTAACCTTTCCGGTTATAGTAGAAATCGTCGAAGGTGTTCGTTGAGTAACCAGTGCTTGCGTAAAAACATAGCAGCAAGAGAAAAGACTTATTCTATATAGGTTCTTGCGAAACGAGATTTAAGTCAAGAATATATAATCACGTACCTACGTTCAAATACAGCAAAAAAAAAAAAAGAAAAAGAAAAAGAAAACTTAGTTCTTTAAGTAAAAGAAACATGAACCTTAAAACGAGGAATATCAAATATGGTATTAAATGGTCCATTACTTTGAGATCATTCTATTATATTCTTTGATTATATACTGAGTCTATACTAAATTTATCCTATGTTTGAACTTTGGATTTACTATGATCAATTTCCAGCCTACGTGGATTATTGTGGCATTCACTGGCTGGGAAAATTTAGTTAGCCGGGCTTGAAACTTACAGAGTGCTTATAAAGTCTTCGCATGGATTCTTTAATATCCTTCTTTCTTTTACTATATCACTATTAGATCGGAAAAGTCGAAGACAGCCCGTGAGACTCAAACCCGAGTCCCCTGTGGACATGATAGGCATTCTTATTCCGTGAACACTTTATATAAATAGATAGATAGATACATTCTTACATACATAGAGTGGAGGCGCGTGGCTTAGTGGTTAGGGTGTTGGAATCATTGGTCCTAAGATTGTCGCTTCCATTCCTGAAACGGGCAACGCCTTGTGTTCTTGACTAAAACACTTCATTGTAGGTTGCACCATTTCACACAGCTGGCAAAAATGAGTAATCCTGTGATGGACTGGCATCCCGTCCAGATGGAAAACTTATACGCCACGGAAATCAGCTTCTATGAGTCGGCATAACCTATATATATAATATATATATATATATATATATATATATATATATATATATATATAATAACTGTATAATAAATATATTATATAAATTTTATTCTCCGATTTGAAGCGAAGATTTATAAATACAAACAATTGACTAAAAAATGATGAGCTAACCCCAGCCAGAATCGAACCCACAAATCAACGCTAACATGGCTCCATGCGGATCCGATTAGGCCTAACGCCCATCCATCAATTTCAGTCGCATTTAGTGAAAATCTACTTAAACTGTCTAATACTACATGTCATATTTTAAACGCGTTTGTTTACAAATATTATATGTAGTATATATATATATATATATTTAAATTCCATAATTATAAACTTAATTATAAGTAGAGGTCACCTAATTGCTTCACCACATACCGAATTTAGAAATAGGAGTTAAAAATTCCTTTTCTACTACTGTAAGAATCTCCACGACAGTAACACATTTTTTTACGTAGACAAAAAGAAATATAATGAATCCACATGACTCCGATTAGCTACAGACGCGTTTCGAGATTAAAGTGTTTTAATTACTAACTTCTGTCTTCAGTGTAGCATTTCCAATTATAAAATCTGAATGTGCCAGGGTTAAATATGCCCACGATCGAGCGACATCGTGCAACAGATATCCAACCAACGCTTCCAAAATTTACACAGCCGAATGTGAATGCACTATTCATCCCTTGTACCCACGTGTATGTTACGAGCAGTACCGCAGAAATCTACAGTATTCTATCATGGAGTAAATCATAATTAAAATTAATAATAAAAGGGTTTTAATTAATTAATTTTACCCTTTTATTATTATTAATATATATATATATATATTATTATATATATATATATATATATATATATATCTATATATATATATATATATATATATATATATATATATGAATAACACATATAGGGGGGGATGACCACTAAGTGGACATCCATTATGCTACAAGTCGATCCCCTATGGTCTTACCACTAAGTAAGGAATGTTCTCAAGAAAATTTAGCCAACGCGTTTGCTAAATTTTCATGAGAGCATTCCTTCTTAGTGGTAAGACCATAGGGGATCGACTTGTAGCATAATGGATGTCCACTTAGTGGTCATCCTTCTTATATGTATGTTAATATATTTTAATTTTTCTGATCTTCAGATTTTTCTAATGCTAGACCAATGGTTTTAAATTGATATTAATCAAAATAATATTCAATTTTTTCACCCTCATTATTTTAATTATATATATATATATATATATAATATATATATATATATAATATATATATATATATAGATATACACACACATAAGAAGAACAGAGACAGACAGAGAAAAAGAAAATTTACAAAATGTGTATCTCTATATGCGTGTTATAAGTGAATTGTTTTTTTCTTTGCCTCACTAATCAGTATGTGATAATAAAGTGAGA
>NW_021836442.1:0-5000 GCF_006345805.1 Octopus sinensis
TCATCATCATCATCATCATCATCATCGTTATTGTTATTATTATTATTATTATTATTATTATTATTATTATGAAAGGCGGTGAGCTGGCAGAATTGTTAGCACGTCGGGGAAAAAATGCATAGCGGCATTTCGTCTATCGCAACGTTCTGAGTTCAAATTCCGCCGAGGTCGACTTTGCCTTTCATGCTTTCGGGGTCGATAAATGAAGTACCAGTGAAACACTTGCGCCTATAATAAAAATGATTATTATCATTAATATTGTTGCTGTTGTTGTTTTTGTTGTTGATGTTGTTTTGTTGTTGTTGTCGTTGTTACTGCTCCTGTTGTTGTTGTTGTCATCGTTGTTACTGCCACTGTTGTTGTTGTTGTCATCGTTGTTACTGCTCCTGTTGTTGTTCTTGTTATCGTTGTTACTGCTCCTGTTGTTGTTGTTGTCATCGTTGTTACTGCTCCTGTTGTTGTTGTTGTTGTCATCGTTGTTACTGCTCCTGTTGTTGTTCTTGTTGTCGTTGTTACTGCTCCTATTGTCGTTGTTGTTGTTGTTGTTATTCTCGTTACTGGTTGTGTTATTGTTGATGTTACCGTTTTCGTTGTTGTTGTTGTTGTTGTTGTTGTTCACGTATTGATTCTCGTCTGTCGCTCTGTCAACATACCAGCTGAAACCGCGAGACATTCCTTATCGTCATCAGCTGCAGCCGACAGGAGGCCATTATGACTCCGGCATCTTGCCGACGCCTTCCGATCCGACAGGCATATTGCTCTCTCCCCAGCTGTGACAAAACAGCATGGAGCTGCTCGGGAATGTCCGGAGAATCATAAAACATGAGGAAATATGAAGGAACGTACACAGAATTAATGGAAATAATTAACAAAGCTGGGGAAACAAAAATAAAAACAGTTGAAATAAATATATTGCCTTCCACCGCTTGCTTGTAAAAATCAATTGTATTTCATTATATACACAGTACTAACGCTTCAAATCCTTCCTATAACGTGAACGTCCATATATGCGTATGTGTGTGTGATACATACATGCATACACACACACAGACGCACGTATGTATGTGCGTATGTATATATATATATATATAGAAAGGCGGCGAGCTGGCAGAAACGTTAGCACGCGGGGCGAAATGCGTAGCCGTATTTCTTCTGCCGCTACGTTCTGAGTTCAAATTCCGCCGATGTCGACTTTGCCTTTCATCCTTTCGGGGTCGATAAATTAAGTACCAGTTACGCACTGGGATCGATGTAATCGACTTAATCCGTTTGTCTGTCCTTGTTTGTCCCCTCTGTGTTTAGCCCCTGTGGGTAATAAAGAAATATATATATATATGTATATTCAAATATATGTACATATGTACGTATGTATATGCACGCATGTATGTATATGTATTTATACATACACATATATAAGTGTGCGTTTAAGTTAACAGTTAATGGCTCAATAATGCTTTAAAATTAAAGGCGGCGAGCTGGTAGAAACGTTAGCACGCGTTGCGGTATTTCGTCTGTCTTTGCGTTCTGAGTTCAAATTCCGCCGAGGTCGACTTTGCCTTTCATCCTTTCGGGGTCGATTAAATAAGTACCAGTTACGCACTGGCGTCGATGTAATCGACTTAATACCTATGTCTGTCCTTGTTTGCCCCCTCTATGTTTAGCCCCCTGTGGGCAATAAAAAAAAAATAATGCTTTAAATTCTCACTCACATGGCGAAACGCCTATGATAGTTTAAATGCTTTTCTTTATGTGTATATGGATGCACGTACGTAGCACCCACCAAAGTAGAGACCATTGTCGCACGAAGTTCATTGTGCACAATACTCTCAACTCTCTCACGTGATATGCTAACAGCATTGGCTATTTGATTTACATTCAATCGCCTGTCGCCCATTACCATGTGGTGAACACGATCCATGTCGAAGCGACAGCTGCAGGATGTCCAACACAGACCACACAAACACACACACATACATATATATAAATACATATATACGACGGGCTTCTTTCAGTTTCGTCTACCAAATACTCACAAGGCATTGTCGGCCTGGGGCTTAAAAGACACTTGCCCAAGATGCCACGCAGTTGAACCCGGAATCATGTGGTTAGCAAGTACTTATCACACAAGCCACTCCTGCCTATTGTTTATGAAGCTTGAGTATCATCCCATGATGTAGCAAGCATGTTAGCAGGAACATCTTTAGGGGCTAAACCCTTTTTACTGTGGGTACTTGATAGTACCACGATGCCAAAATTTGTTGATTTTCAAGAGAAGTTCTTGCTAGATAATTTTTAAGTCTTCATTGAATAGTCAGATGTCAGTTTAATCTAGAAAGATCTCACAGCTCTAGCATCACTCCTTCATAGATTGCCAATCAGCCCAAACTCGAAAACATGAATTTATATATGTGCGCGCGCGTGTGTGTGAGTGTGTGTGTGTGTGTGTGGTGTGTGTGTGAGAGAGAGAGAGAGAGAGAGAGAGAGAGTGTGTGTGTGTGTGTGTATTTACTCTTACTCTTTTACTCTTTTACTTGTTTCAGTCATTTGACTGCGGCCATGCTGGAGCGCCGCCTTTAGTCGAGCGATTCGACCCCGGGACTTATTCTTTGTAAGCCCAGTACTTATTCTATCGGTCTCTTTTGCCGAACCGCTAAGTAACGGGGACATAAACACACCAGCATCGGTTGTCAAACAATATTGAGGGGACAAACACAGACACACAAACGCATATATATATATATACATATATACGACGGGCTTCTTTCAGTTTCCGTCTCCCAAATCCACTCACAAGGCTTTGGTCGGCCCGAGGCTATAGTAGAAGACACTTGCCCAAGGTGCCACGTAGTGGGACTGAACCCGGAACCATGTGGTTGGTAAGCAAGCTACTTACCACACAGCCAGTGCAATTTTTTTCCCAAATGAATTGAACTTCATGTTTAAGGCTCCGATGAAGCTGTAAGGTGTTATTTAGGCACTCAACTATGAGTCCGCCACGTTGTATTGTAGAAACAGCTATCTGTTGAGTCAACTGTGAAGATCGTTCTGCCGCCCTCCTTTGGCTAGGAAGGACAGGCAGCGTTTATCTGTCTGGTGGGCATAACAAAAGTGGCAGCGTGGTGGACGCGATTGAAACGGCGGAAAACTGACATTTTCCTCTTTGACCACACCCTCATCAACTCTTTTCGAATTTCACTTGAAAAGAAAACTGAAGGCGAAGAGGGAAGTATTGCCTTTCAGCAATAATAATGAAAAACAGATGACAGTGGTGAGTATGGTCCACATGTATGGGCCTGCTCAGAGCAAGCGCTTTTAGACTAGAGGAAAATCAGAAAGCGCTTGCGGAGTTTACACAGATAGATCACGGATGATCGCGCGTTTTCGCGGGGTTTCAATGGCTAGTTCACGGATGTCTTTTCTACTGTAGGGGAACAGTTTATTGTTGGGGAATTCGCTTGAAAAGAAAACTGTAAATGAAGAGAGAGTGGAGGAGCAATGGCCCAGCGGTTAGGGCAGCGGACTCGCGATCGGAGGATCGCGGTTTCGATTCCCGGACTGAGCGTTGTGTGTGTTTATTGAGCGAAAACACCTAAAGCTCCACGAGGCTCCGGCAGGGGGTGGGGGTGGCGACCCCTGTTGTACTGTTTCACCCCCAACTTTCTCGCACTCTCTCTTCCTGTTTCTTGAGTAACGTTGCGATGGACTGGCGTCCCGTCCAGCTTGGGTGGGGGACACATACGCCACAGAAACCTGGAAACCGGGCCCATGAGCCTGGCTAGGCTTGAAAAGGGCGCAAAAGAAGGAAAGAAAATGAAGAGAGAAGTGGGAATCGAAACTGCGATCCTCCGATCTATTTCTTTACTACCCACAAGGGGCCAAACACAGAGGGGACAAACAAGGACAGACAAAGAGATTAAGTCGATTACATCGACCCCAGTGCGTAACTGGTACTTAATTTATCGACCTCGAAAGGATGAAAGGCAAAGTCGACCTCGGCGGAATTTGAACTCAGAACGTAACGGCAGACGAAATACGGCTACGCATTTCGCCCGGCGTGCTAACGTTTCAGCCAGCTCGCCGCCTGCGATCCTCCGATCGCGAGCCCGCTGCCCTAACCACTCGGCCATTGCTCCTCCGCTCTCTCTTTCATTTACAGTTTCATCAAATTTTATAGCAGTTGGATTGCAGTGGTAAGCACGGTCCGCGTGGATGGGCCCGCATTGAGCAAGCGCCTTGAGATTACGCGGGGTTTCAATGGCTAGTTCACGGATGTTCTTTTCCACTGATGGGGAACATTTTATAGTCGAAATTTCTTGGTTATTTCATTGTTTTATTTGCGAATCTGTGTAGACTGAGTGTTCGTACATCTGTGTTTACTTGGATACCGCGCGGCGGTAATACGATCTCATCCACAGGATCAACAGTTATCAGTGTGTGCGATACGTGCAGTGTGTGTGATGTATGCTGGGCAGGCAGCTGGTAAATTGGGGGGGGGGTGCTGGAGGAGGAGGAGGTGTTGGTGTTTGTGGTGGTGGTGGAGTGGTGGGATGGGTGGTTTTGGTGGAGGTGCTTGTGGTGGTGATGCGTACGGTAGCATGATGGTGGCAGTGGCTTATATGATATATAAGATATATAAGATGTGTAATATGTCTGTCTGTCTATCTATCTATCTATCTATCTATCTATCTATCTATCTATCTATCTATCTATCTATCTATCTATCTATCTGTCTGTCTGTCTGTCTGTCTGTCTGTCTGTCTGTCTGTCTCTCTGTCTATCAGTCTGTCTGTCTGTCTGTCTATCTATCCATCTATCTATATACATATATATACACACATGCATATACGTATACATATACATGTATATATTTCATACAGACACACATATGTATGTATGTATGTATGTATGTATGTATGTATGTATGTATGTATGTATGTATGTATGTATGTATGTATGTATGTATGTGCGTGTATATATGCATATATATATATATATATATA
>NW_021836442.1:12500-22500 GCF_006345805.1 Octopus sinensis
GAATGTAACGGCAGACAAAATACCGCTAAGCATTTCGCCCGGCGTGCTAACGTGTCTGCCAGCTCACCAGCAATCAAATAACAACAGCGGAGTGCACAACAAACATCACCGATCTGACTGTCTCCTGTACTCTTGACAAGAGATACCTGTTAGTCTTTTACACCTACCAGGCTCATTCGTATTAGCCCGAGTTGCTGGATAATTTTTCGTTCCTTTAAGAATATTGTAGAACGGAAACTTTTCATAGATTGGAATTTAAATCCTAATCTCTATCGAAATTTATTGTTTCAAGAAATCATTGAATTTGAATTACTTTTAATTTTTTACGATTATAGATAACAACTTGGGCTGTAACTTTTGAGCCTGAGTCAGCCGCGTGTGAAAGATGTCGAGAGAACGTCTGTTACGAATATTTTTTGACCCAGGGCACTTCAAAGACGACCACCATATGCTGAACGAAAATAAATAAAGTGCGACCAGGCGCAATAAAGTGGAGGCGCAATGGCCCAGTGGTTAGGGCAGCGGACTCGCCGTCGGAGGATCGCGGTTTCGATTCGCAGACCGGGCGTTGTATGTGTTTATTGAGCGAAAACACCTAAAGCTCCACGACGCTCCAGTAGGGGGTGGTGGCGACCCCTGTTGTACTCTTTCGCCCCAACTTTCTCTCACTCTCTCTTCCTGTTTCTGGACTGGCGTCCAGCTGGGGGTGGGGGGACACATACGCCACAGAAACAGGGAAACCAGGCCTATGAGCCTGGCTAGGCTTGAAAAGGGCGCATAAATAAAAAGGTGCAATAAAAGGAACCGAAGTTATGGGCTGAAATTTCTTACCTGAAGTCAGTGTTATCAGAAAGTAAATCAACTTTCAAATACACGTTCACCTTATTAAATTTATACTCGGGCTAAGCCGGAACAGCCCGAGTGCCGGAGTCGCTACTGGTATATATATGTGTGTGTGTGTGCATATATGTATGTATATGCGTGTATGTATTTTGAACTTGTGTATACAGTCATAGGCTTATATATGTGTATGAATATGTGTATGTACAATAAACAAGTTATTGAACTTTTCAACCTTGGAACTTCTTTAATCCATGTTTTTTTTTCTAATTTATAAAAACAAACTTACGCCTCTATCAATTATTAATTATTAATTATTAATTAATCTCCTTTGTATATGCATTATTCCCTTCTTCACTCAAGGTTTTTTTCCTTATTATGTAATATAATATATCTATATTTTACTGTTTTATTTATACACCCCCCAACCTGCCGAACCGTTAGCGAAAACACCACTGTTTTATAATTTGAAAGTAGGTTACCTTATCAAATTCAAACATTTATTCGTCAAATTGAATCATAGGCGCAGGAGTGGCTGTGTGGTAAGTAGCTTGCTAACCAACAACATGGTTTTGGGTTCAGTCCCACTGCGTGGCATCTTGGGCAAGTGTCTTCTGCTATAGCCCCGGGCCGACCGAAGCCTTGTGAGTGGATTTGGTAGACGGAAACTGAAAGAAGCCTGTCGTATATATGTATATATATATATATATATATATATATATATATATATATATATATATATGTATGTGTGTGTGTTGTGTGTCTGTGTTGTCCCCCTAGCATTGCTTGAAACCGATGCTGGTGTGTTTACGTCCCCGTCACTTAGCGGTTCGGCAAAAGAGACCGATAGAATAAGTACTGGGGTACAAAAAGAATATGTCCCGGGGTCGAGTTGCTCGACTAAAAAAAAGGCGGTGCTCCAGCATGGCCGCAGTCAAATGACTGAAACAAGTAAAAGAGTAAAGAGAGTATATCAAATCATATACACAATAGTCAAAATACCTCGTTGTTTATGCAAGTACGTATGTACATAATTTTCTTTGGGTTTAATCTAAGTTCTTCTCGAGAGAGAGTTGAAGTCGGTACCCAACAAAGCGATACGTGGAGGCACATGGCCTAGCGGTAGTAAGAGCAGCGGACTCGCGGTCGAGGGATCGCGGGTTCGAATCTCAGACCGGGCGATGTGTGTGTGTTTATGAGCAAAAACACCTAAGCTTCACGCGGCTCCGGCAGACCGTAATGGCGAACTTCTGCTGACTCTTTCGCCACAACTTTCTCTCACTCTTTCCTCCTGCATCTTGCAGCTCACTCACCTGCGACGGACCGGCGTCCCGTCCAGGCGGGGAACCTATACGCCAAGGAAACCGGGAAACCGGCCCTTATGAGCCAGGCATGGCTTGAGAATGAACAAACAACAAAGTGACAAGACATATTTTTCAGTTAAGAGACTTAACGGCATTTGTATATATATATATATATATATTTAAGTAGGTGAATGAATTATCCTAGTATGGATAATTCGGTTAATCGATACCCGGGTAGCAAATTCACGTCAGAAAACACGGTTGAAGTTACATGCTTGTTCTCGTGTGGAAATTTGTGTGTTTTTTTTAACTATAAGTAAATGAAAGAATGGAGTCGAACGACGATTTTAACAAAATTCCTTTACTCTCGACATATGTTTCGAAGACTGCATATTCTTAATTCCGAAGGTTGAGTCGCATACATCAAAGTGTGTGCATCTATTCACACAAAAATCTCAGATGAAGAATATTTAGAATGCTTTACAGATAGCCAGCCGATCGCGGGGTTCTTTCCTAGCCTTTCTGTCGAACTGCTGTACATCCCGGTTCGGCTCAAACGTCCGCTGGATTTTTTTCTCTCCACAGTTTCCGCGCGCTTGTGTGTGTGTGAGTGCGTGTAGAGATAAGCGTTTGTACATACACTTGTTCGTGAATAACCATTGTTTTGGCTTTGTTGTGGCAATGAAGAGAAAGCGTAAATTACGCTGTATGTGTCTAAACGTTACAAGTAGATCATTATTTGTTCATAAATATGTGTCAAGGGCAGCGGTTACGTAGATTTCCTCTACAATTTATACTCAATTACTATTTTGTATAATAATACTTCATAATTTATTTCTGGTTCTCCCCTCTCTTTCAACTTTCTCTTTCTCTTACTCCCTCTCACTCTCTTTCTTTCTCTCTTTCTCTTTCTCACTCTCTCTTCATTGTCTTTCGCTCTCCGTTGCTCTCTATCTGGTTATCTATCGCTATCTCTCTCACTCGCGTCCGTCCCTGCTCATCCTCTCAACCATTATCTTCCTGTCAAAACCGTTACTGTGAGGTTTTGAAAATTTTCTTAACCCATCCTTGCAAGCACACACACACACACACAGACACACACACACACACACACACACAACACACACACACACATACACACACACTCTCTCTCTCTCTCCCACACACACAATACAAAGACACGTATCACACACAAGCATATATTTATACATACACACACACACACACACACACACACACATATATATATATATACAGTCACTCATACACATTCGCAAACACCCCCCACACCCATATATATATACAATATGAATATATATATATATATATATATTATATATAATATATATATTACATATATACTATATGAATATATATACATATATACAGTATGTATATATATATATTATATATCTATATATATATATATATATATATATATATATATATAATATATATATACTATATATATATATATATATATATATATACACACATATATATATATACCATATATGAATATATATATATATATATATATATATATATATATATTATATATACATACATACATACATACATACACATATATATATATATGCATACAAGCATACAGGAATAAATGCTTACATACAAATGCGCACGCGCAGTAAGATTAACACACCTCCACACATCTACTTAATAGCTCAAAAACCGGATGTACTCACTAATCCTGCGAAACGTCAAGATCAAAGAAAGTAAACATAGACACACAGAGTATACTTACACACATTAATACATGTGTACGTATGTATGTATGTATGTATGTATGTATGTATGTATGTATGTATGTATGTATGTATATATGTCATTTTTCAGTTTTATTTCAAGATTTCTTGCCAATAAAGGTGGCGAGTAGCACGCCGGGCGAAATGCGTAGCCGTATTTCGTTTGCCGTTACGTTCTGAGTTCAAATTCCACCGAGGTCGACTTTGCCTTTCATCCTTTCGGGGTCGATAAATTAAGTACCAGTTACGCACTGGGGTTGATATAATCGACTTAATCCGTTTGTCTGTCCTTGTTTGTCCTCTCTGTGTTTAGCCCCTTGTGGGTAGTAAATAAATAGGTATTTCGTCTGCCGTTACGTTCTGAATTCAAATTCCGCCGAGGTCGACTTTGCCTTTCATCCTTTCGGGGTCGATAAATTAAGTACCAGTTACGCACTGGGATCGATATAATCGACTTACTCCCTTTGTCTGTCCATGTTTGTCCCCTCTATGTTCAGCCCCTTGTGGGCAATAAAGAAATAAGAAGCGTTAGCACGCCGAGCGAAATGCTTAGCGGTATTTCGTCTGTCTTTAGGCTCTAAGTTCAAATTCTACCGAGGTCGACTTTGTCTTTCATCCTTTCTGGGTCGATAAATTAAGTACCAGTTGCGTACTGGGGTCGATCTAATTGACTGGCCTCCTCCCCCAAAATTTCGGTCCTTGTGCCTAGAGTAGAAAAGATTTCTTACCAATAGAGAAAAAGTCGGTTTGTAACCTAGATTCACAGCTTCTTCATTGGAATTCCAACCTCAACAACAGGGAATTTTCCTTGGTCTGTGGCCGAGGACTGTGAGGTCTGAGGTGGTGTGGTCGTTCAAGCGAAAATGACGGACAACATGGGTGTTCTTACGTAGATGAATGTCTGGTATTTGTTCGGTGAACCGGTCGGTTAGCCGGCGACCCGTCTGACTAACGTAAAGTTTATTGCAAAGATTGCACCTGATGCAGTAAATGAGGCTTGAAGAAGTGCAGGAAGAGTTGCTAATGTAGAAGGTGTGCTGGTTGGATCTAGTGAGAGAGGTCTTGTGGGTGAAGAAGGGACAGGTATGCAGCAAAGGAAGGATCTGGGTCGGTTTGGAATGGGGAGAAAGCCCTGGAATAGTAGATCATATAGGTTACGGGCATGTTTGAAGGAGGGCAAGGGTGGGTTCAGGAAGGTAGGGAGGGTGGTGGGATCTAGCTGGAGGCGATGGAAGGCCCGCAGGAGGGAAAAGACGGTGTGGTTGGAGGATCGGTGTGGGGAAGAATAAGAAGGGCGGTAGTGCGATCGATTTGACGAGTGCTATTTGGGGAAGGGTGGATGGGAATCTGCGGCGCATGAACAAGATGGCCAGGTATTGGAAAAACTTTTCAAAAAATTCTGGAAATCTTTTGAAAGAAATTTTGAAAAACATTTTGAAAGAAACTTTGAAAAACTTTTGAAAAATTTTTCACAAAATATTTTAAATGAAATTTTGAAAAAAAAAATTAACGAAAGTTTGAAAGCTTTTTAAAAACTTTTGAAAAACTTTTGAAAGAAATTTTGAAGAACTTTTGAAACAATTTTTCAAAAAATATTTTGAAAGAAATTTCGAAAAATTTTTAAAGAAATTTTAAAAACCTTTTGAAAAACTTTAAAAAAGAAATTTTGAACAGCAAAATATCTTGAAAAATCTTTAAAAAAATTTGAAAAAAATTTTGAAGAACTTTTTTCATGACTTCTCTTACTGCTACGAATAGCTTCTATCCCTCCGTTATACACCAATATCTCCTACCTACCTACCTACCTACCTACCTACATACATACATACATACATACATACATACATACATACATACATACATACATACATACATACATACGTACGTACATACGTACATACGTACATACATACATATACATGCTTATATATGCTTGTATAAGCGAGCCCGGACTATTTATTCTTTGGTGACTTACTGACCAAATGACCGTAGGGGATTCTGCTTGCCTCCCAGAGGTGAAGAGTTACATTTGTCTTCGGCTTTAGAGTCTGACTATTCGTCCACTGGGCTAATTCCTTTGTGTATACAAAACCGCTGGTCACTCTATGGCCGGACATAGACTTAACTACTTATATATATATGTGTGTATCTATATATGCATTATGTATGTATGTATGTATGTATGTATGTATGTATGTATGTATGTATGTATGTAGTGTGTATGTATGTATGCATGTATGTATGTATGTATGTATGTATGAATGTATGTATGTATGTATGTATGTATGTATGCATGTATGTATGTATGTATTATGTATGTATGTATATAAGAATTTTTTGCGTAATAAGATAAAAAAAACCAAGGCTGTGTAGATATTAGAACATTTATAGGTAGAAGGTCTTAACAGCTGTTTCTAGGATATTTATTAATTATATCCCTTCATCGGAGACGGTGTCAGAGGATAGTTAAGTCATGTATATATGTATATACATGTATGTGCATATATTTGTGTGATGTATTTATGAATGTTGAATGTATACACACATACACAAACGTGTGTGTGTGTGTGTGTGTGTGTGTGTAAATGCTCGTGATAATTAAAAGTTCGGCTGTATATAAACATACATGTCATCTACAATGCACATGCAGTACAGAATGGACATACGTGCAGACGCAAATGCATAGGACAACGACTCAAGCAAGCAGGTATGCGACGGTGGTGCAGGCGAGCGACATGATGCGACATGGCAAAAACCAAAGAGAGAGGGGGAGAGGGGAGTGAAAGAGACAAGGACTAAGAGAAAGAGAGAGGGGAAGGGAGAGAGAGATAGAGAGAGACAGACAGAGAGATAGAGAGAGAGACAGAGAGAGCGTCAGAGACTGAGAGAGGGGAAGATGTGTGGTTTATTGGGATAAGGAAGGTGGGTGGTTCTGGAAGGGTTGAGTAAGTCGAGCCTCAAGGAAGACGTCTGGATGTGTGTGTGTGTGTGTGTGTGTGTGTGTGTATCTATGTGATTGTATGTACGTGTTCCTGTATATGTGTGTGTGCGCGTCTGTGTGGTGCGCGCGTGTGCGTGAGTGCGTGTGTGTGTGTGCGCGCGTGTATGTGCATGTGTGCGCGCGTGTGTGAGCGTGTGTGCGTGTGCGTGTACGTGTTTGAGAGTGTGTGCGTGTACGTGTGTGGTGTGTGTGTGCGTATGTGTGTGTGCGTGAGTGTCCGTATGTGTGTGTGTGTACGTGCGTGTGCATGTACGTGAGTGCGTGTGTACGTAAGTGTGTATGTGTGTGTGCGTGTGTGTACGTGCACGTAAGTGCGTGTGTGTACGTGTGTGTGCATGTGTTCGCGTGCACGTGAAAGTGTGTGTGTGTGTGTATATGGGTATGTGCGTGTGTGCACGCGTGTGAGTATGTGTGCGTGCACATGTGTATGCGCGCGCGCGCGCGTGTGTGTGCGTGAGTGTGCGTCCGTGCGTGCGTGTGCGTCTTCCAGTTAAGTGTCGTAGAAGGACATTGACACCAACATCAGTAACAGATTGAACAACAGCAGCAGCAGCAGCAGCAGCAGCAGCAGCAGCAGCAGCAGCAGCAACAGCAGCAGCAACAGCAGCAGCAAATACGACAAGAGAAACAACAGCGTCAACAATGCTTGTGATGACGATGACATCGAAAGAAACTGAGAAACCGGAAACACTAACAATGCTGGTGGCGGCGGCGGCGGCGGAGGTTTTTGTGGCGGTGGTGGTGATGGCGGTAGTAGTAGTAGTAGTAGTAGTAGTAGTAGTAGTAGTAGATGTTGTTGTTGCTGTTGTAGGTAGTAGTAGTAGTAGTAGTAGTAGTAGAAGTAGTAGTAGTTGTTGTTGTAGGTAGTAGTAGTAGTAGAGTAGTAGTAGTAGTAGTAGTAGTAGTAGTAGTAGTGGTGGTGGTGATGGTGGTGATGGTGGTGCTGCTGATGATGAGGAGGAGGAAGAGGGGTAGGATGAGGTGAAGGAGGGTTGATTTAATCCCAATGCCAACAACTTGGAGGCAAAAGGGATCAGTTGATACCGTTGCCCCCCCCCCAGTTCTTCACTGGTATTCGAGTTTATCGACCACGAAAAGGATGAAAAGGATAAAAGGTAAAGTTGTCGCCGGCGCAATTCGATCTCATAACATAAAAACGCAGAATAAGTACTATAATACAACTGCTATACAAAGGGAACGGCACACAGACAATTCTGTAGAGATATTAACAAATTGCCTCTGAGGATAGCCATGCGAACGTTCAAAAATATCGCCATACTGAGATCTGTAAATATTGATGATTTCAAATTTTGGTGCAAGACCAGCAGTTTGGGGGCAGGGTCTAAGTCAACTGCACTGACCCCGGTATTCAACTGGTACTTATCTTATCGACCCCGGTGGAATTTGAACTCAGAATATATATAGACACAAAAACCAAATTTGATCTTAGAATGTAAGGACGGACGAAATACCGCTATGCATTTTGTCCGGCATGCTAACGATTCTGCATTTTGGACGGAATGGGCTGCGTGACTTGAAGAAATTTTTAACTGGGTCCCTCCTGGGCTCCATGCGCTGTTTCTCTTGATATAAGGTCACCATGTTTCGCAAATACGTTTCTGATGTATAAGTACGCTTATCAGACGATCAATCATTATGGATCTTCCAGGACAGACAAAGGGATTAAGTCGATTACATCGACCCCAGTGCGTAACTGGTATTTAATTTATCGACCCCGGCGGAATTTGAACTCGGAACGTAGCGGCGGACGAAATACGTATTTCTTTACTACCCACAAGGGGCTAAACACAGAGAGGACAAACAGGGACAGACAAACGGATTAAGTCGATTGTATCGACCCCAGTGCGTAACTGGTACTTAATTTATCGACCCCGAAAGGATGAAAGGCAAAGTCGACCTCGGCGGAACTTGAACTCAGAACGTACCGGCAGACGAAATACCTATTTCTTTATTACCCACAAGGGGCTAAACATAGAGGGGACAAACAAGGACAGACATAGGTATTAAGTCGATTACATCGACCCCAGTGCGGAACTGGTACTTAATTTGTCGACCCCGAAAGGATGAAAGGCAAAGTCAAGCTCGGCGGAAATTAAACTCACAACGTAACGACAGGCGAAATACCTATTTCTTTACTACCCACAAGAGGTTAAACACAGAGAGGACAAACAAGGACAGACAAACAGATTAAGCTGATTATATCGACCCCAGTGTGTAACTGGTACTTAATTTATCGACCCCGAAAGGATGAAAGGTAAAGTCGACCTCGGCAGAATTTAAACTCACAACGTAACGGCAGACGAAATACCTATTTCTTTATTACCCACAAGGGGCTAAACATAGAGGAGACAAACAAGGACAGACATAGGTATTAAGTCGATTACTTCGACCCCAGTGCGTAACTGGTGCTTATTTAATCGACCCCGAGAGGATGAAAGGCAAAGTCGACCTATGCGGAATTTGAACTCGGAACGTAACGACAGACGAAATACCTATTTCTTTCCTACCCACAAGGGGCTAAACACAGAGAAGACAAACAAGGACAGACAAACGGATTAAGCCGATTATATCAACCCCAGTGCGTAACTGATACTTAATTTCTCGACCCCGAAAGGATGAAAGGCAAAGTGGACCTCGGCGGAATTTGAACTCAAAACGTAGCGGCAGACGAAATACGGCTACGCATTTCGCCCGGTGTGCTAACGTTTCTGCCAGCTCACCTGAAGGAATAACAATAATCTTTACTGACAGCTTGATTAGCTTTCTAATTTAAATAACAATGGTGGTGCTCATGAAAGCGGGGACGGAGGACGATGGTGGTGGTGGTGATAGAGGTGAAGGTGGTGATAATGATGGTAGCTGTGCCGAAACTCTAGTAGTAGTAGCAGTAGTAGTAGTAGTAGTAGTAGTAGTAGTAGTAGAGGCGCCCGTGGCGGAGGTGGTTGCGGCGGCAGCGGCGACCGGGTTGGGATTTCTTCGTCGCTTGCGGTGATGACATCTTCCGTCTCGTATTTCAACCCCGATTCATCTGCCTCTGCCCCGGATTCATAATTTCACTGTCTGTCCGT